>NC_077241.1:69584859-69887889 GCF_947179165.1 Solanum dulcamara | reverse complement strand
AGTATATTCTAACATCCTGCAAAGTTTGGGGGGGATTGGACAAGTCCACATGCTACTCCACACCCTGCACCTGCTGCACTGCTGTAGCTTAGAGGTTGCAGGGTGTTTGGAAGTTGTTTTTGTGCTCTTGTCTATGTATTTGTTGTTGAGGAATGCTAATATATTACTCCAGACACCTGCAATAATACAACAAACAAGCCCAAACAAAAAAAAATGTGCACAGATTAGCAAAAAAGGAGGGGCCTCAGTAAGAGCTTTGGAGAGTGTTATCATTTTCCAAGTCGCTCGACTAACGTCTCCAATTGTCCATTTGAGTTGAAACTTTATGGAGTTAGCATATATATCCTCTCCTTTAGTCCTGCAAAGTTGGAAGACTTTTTTCCCAAGTTGGAGGGCCCAACTTACTAAAGACCCTCTCTTTAGGCTTAAGGCAGCTGAATGTTTCCATGTCGCTCGCCTAACGCCTCCAATTATCCGTTTGGGCTGAAACTTCTTGGGACTTGTCAAAAAAGTATATTCTACCCTCCTGCAAAGTTTGGGGTCCATTGGACAGGTCCTCATGTTATTCCACACCCTGCACCTGCTGCCCTGCAGCATGTACTCCAGTGGTGCTCCAAGCTGAAGTGTAATCATGATAGCTGAAGATCTAGGACCCTGCAAAATCAGATTAGTGAAATAGAAAAAAGAATGTATACTATTTCTTTCCTCAAGAGGTGAGTTGGTTATTGTGAGTAAGTAATATGTAGGGGAGACTCTCCCTTTTACAGTGGTTCTAACTGTGGTATCTTCAAAGTATTTGTATCTATGCATAAGTTGAAGATAGAGTTAGAACAGCAGTGCAGCAGATCAGGGAGGTTTCTTGATTCTCTTGAGCTTCCTTCTTCTGAAGCTAGCCATTCCCAACCTGTCCAGTTCCAGGTGGGCTTTGGCTTCTTTGGGGAGGTCCTGTTTGATGAAGTATAGCTCAGGGGAAGTACATTTATGGCTGTGTTTGGATAATGCATCAGCAATGGAGTTGGCCTCCCTAAAGGTGTGATTGCATTGAAAAGCCTGGAACTGACAGATGATATTGTGAAGGTTGTCCAGCAGTCCTTTGATGGTCCAGGGAGGCTTTGCTTGATGATGCAGCCACTTGGTGAGGAGTTCAGAATCCACTTCTAGTTCTACCTTGTAGTAACCAAGGTGGAGGCACCAGGAGAGGCCAAAGATAGCTGCTTTAATCTCAGCTTGATTATTAGTACCTGTACCTAAAGGGACAGCAAAGGCAAAAATGAGATCACCATAAGAATTTCTTAAGATTCCTCCTCCACCAATGTTGCCAGGGTTGTCAAGAGCACTGCCATCTGTATTTAGTTTCACCCTGTGGCCTGCTGGCTTTATCCATTTCACAGGAGTGATTTGGATAACATGAGAACACTGATCAATCCAAAGGACCAGTTCCTTCCAGCTGGTAGGCCACTTGATGTAGGGGAAGGCTATGGTGAGCAAGTTGTGGATATCTTTGTAGATAGAGAATTTGACTCTAGCCAGATTAGAATGTTTTCCACCATATTTAGAAGCACATCTGTTTTTCCAAAGGTTCCAACAAATGGAAATAGGAGTAGCCTGCAGAATAAGCTTATGAGCATTATTTTTATACTTAGAATTCCACCACCTCATCAAAAGAGTTCTAAGAGGTGTGTACTCCTTAGTGATACCCAAGGAATCAGAGAAGACTTTCCAAATGTTGGTAGCAAAGGAACCTGCAACAAAAATGTGATCAATAGTGTCTTGGCCAGGTCTATGGCAGCAGTAGCACTGAGAGGGGGTATGACCAAATCTGATCAAGCTCTCATTGGTGGGCAACTTCCCTCTAAAAGCTCTCCAGACCAGGAAGGAGTATTTGAAAGGGATGAGGTTGTGCCATGTGGAAGAATTGAGCTTAGTCTTGGGTCTTTTGGCTCTGATGAGCTCCCATGCTGTGGAACAACTGAACTCCCCAGAGCTAGTGAGCTTCCAGCTTGGTTGATCTTGCTGGAGAGGCTGGTAGTTGATGTAGGTAGCCAGGATGGTTGACACAAGTTGGGGAGGAGCCTTTTGTATGACAAGATCCACATTCCATTGACCATTGGTCAAGAAGGAAGAAACCTGAATGTTGTTGAACCTGCAACTGTTAGTGGTGAAGAGTGCTAGAGGTCCAACCCCCAGCCAGTTGTCCCACCAAAAGAGGCAAGTACCAGACAAGATTTGCCATTGAATATGAGGCTCCATGTGAGTCTTGTTGTGCATCAGGTGTTTCCAAGTAAGGGATTGGCCAGTATCCCATTTCTTGGTGATGATATTAGCCCTCTGACAATACTTGGCTTTAAGGAAGTCACCCCACAAGGTGTTCTTGGTTCTAAGAGTCCACCATTGCTTGTATTGAAAGGACTTAGCAACATCAGCAATTTGTCTGACCCCTATGCCCCCCTCATCATATGGGAAACTCAGGTTCTTCCAAGAAGACCAATGGTACTTCCTTTTGTCATTCTTCCACCCCCAAAAGAAGTTGGCAGTAATGCTTTGGATTTGCTTGATGGTAGTGGAGGGTGGAGTGCTGGCTGCAAGCAAGTGAATAGGCATGGCTTGGATGACATGTTTGACAAGAGTAACTCTGCCCCCATAGCTCAGGATCTTTGCCTGCCATCCTGTGATCTTATTAACTACCTTTGCAATAAGCTCAGAGTAGTAGATAATTCTCTGCCTTCCAATGTAAATGGGGCATCCCAGGTAGGTGATGGGGCTGCTCTTTTGAGTGAAGCCAGTAATATCCTTGATTCTCTGCACAGTAGATTGGAAAGCATTGGAAGGAATCATGAAGTGGCTTTTATGCTTGTTGATCAGTTGTCCAGAGGTCTTTTCATAAGTATCCAAAGTCTCCATGATGAGAGTCAAGGTTTGCTTCCTTCCAGAAGCAAAAATAATGATATCATCAGCAAAGCTAAGGTGGTTAATCTGAGGACCCTTTTGAGACATGTAGAATCCATGGAACTGAGGATGATGATGAAGATTGTTCATAAGTCTAGAGAGAACTTCAGCTCCAAGGATGAATAAGGCTGGGGATAGAGGGTCACCCTGCTTGAGGCCCCTTGTGGAATGAAAGAAACCATGCCTAGATCCATTAACTATGACAGAATACCAATTATCAGACATGATTCTCCATGCCATATCAATGAATCTTTCACCAAAGCCCATTCTTCTCAGAACCAGGCAAGTGTAGGACCAAGAGACCCTATCATAAGCTTTGGCCATGTCAAGTTTGATCACAACATTGCCTCCTATGTTAGGCTTTTTTATCTGGTGGATGATTTCTTGGGCCAGCATGATATTCTCAGAGATGCTTCTATTTTTAACAAAGCCTGATTGGTTAAGGGAGATGAGGTTAGGCAGAATAGGGGCTAATCTAAGACAAAGGAGTTTGGATATGATTTTGTTAGTAAAATTACTCAGACTTATGGGCCTGAATTCAGAAATTTTGGTAGGGTGCTTTACTTTGGGGAGGAGAACTAAGCAAGCATGAGAGAAGTATTTAGGCATAGTCTGACCACAGAAGAAGGAATTGACTACACTAAGGAGGTCTTCTTTGATGATATCCCAGCATACTTGGAAGAATTTGCCATTCATCCCATCAGGGCCAGCTGCTGAGTTGGGATTCATGGCAAAGACCACAGTTTTCAGCTCTTCCATAGATGGGGTGGCTTGGAGGGTCTCATTTTGCTGGTCAGTAACCATAGGGGTGATGCATTGAAGGTTATGCTGCTGGATGTAATTCTCTTCCCCAGTGAAGATCTGCTGGAAATGCTCACAGGCTGCCTCAGCTATTTCAGCATCACCCTGCACCCATGAGCCTTCCTCAGTCTGAATCCTGTGAATGTACAACTTCCTTCTTCTGCCTCTAATCAGGGCATGGAAGTAATTAGAATTCATATCACCTTCTTTAAACCACTGCAGCTGAGTCTTTTGCCTAAGGATAGTATTCTCCATTTTCATATACCTGATGTATTCAGCATTGATGGCATGAAGCTTGGATCTGTTTTCATTGGATTGCCTGTTAATCAGGTCCTCTTCAGCTTGTCTAACAGCTTCCTCATACTCTTTAACTTTAGCATGGATATCACCAAATTGGTTCCTAGACCAGTTACTAAGAGTATTAGCAAGCCTCTTCATCTTCATGTGAAAGATCCACATTGGATTACCCTCAATGGACCTGCTCCAGCAGTTCTCAACAAGATCCATAAAGGAAGGTTGTTCAGGCCAACAGTTAAGGAACTTGAAGTATTTGATGGGATTATGATGTTGATCTATCATTTCCATAAGAAGAGGGCAATGATCAGAACCAACTGATGGAAGATGAGTTATGGAAGTAAGGGGCATGGTTTCCAGCCATTTATCATTAACCATTCCCCTATCAAGTCTCTTCCATACCCTGGACATGATGCCTCTTTGATTGCACCAGGTGTATTTCTGCCCTGTAAAGCCAAGGTCTTGCAGGCCACTAGCCTCTATAATACTAATGAACTCAAGGCTCTTTCTCATATTATACATGACCCCCCCAAGTTTTTCTTCAGGGTCAGTAATAACATTGAAGTCACCTACAGTACACCATGGAAGAGAGGTAGTGGACTGCTGCAGCATGCTATCCCATAGAGGCCTTCTGAGGTGGTCCTTACACTTGGCATACACAAAGGTAGTAATGAACTGATTAGGGCTCATAACATGGTTAATGTCACAAGTGATCAGCTGTTCCTCATTTTCCAAAATAGTGCAACTCACATCTTTTGTCCAGAAAATCCAAATTTTACCATTAGGATTATGAGTAGCATAGTCCATGTTGAGAAGATTTCTGAAGTACTGCAGATGAGTGTTGTCAGAGAAAGGTTCTAAAATGGCAATGATAGAGATATGATGTATGTTTTTGAGAAGTTTAATTCTCTCCATAGCTCCTTGGGTATTAATACCCCTCACATTCCAACTAAGGATGCTAATCATTTAAAAGGTTTGAGAGTTTGGAGCCTGGTATTTGGCCTGCCAGTGAGGACAGATGTTGAAGAGGTTTTTGGTTTAGTGCTAAGTCTGGTCCTATGAATCCCTCTAGGAGATAATCCCTGTGAACTAGTTGCCTGCTTAATTTCTTCTTCATAAACATTATCAGAAGAGGGACTGAAGATCTTGATCAACTGCTCACTCTCACTATTATTATCATCATCCTCATGGTCTTGCAGAGGTTGGTCATCAAAATCTTCCTCATTCTCAGACTCACACACAGCATACTCATCTGTAAGATCTTGTATGTTGGTGTTGAGGGTGCAGGTGAACTGAGGCAGATCAGTAACTCTCTCAGGGATGATTTCAGCTGAATTTCTGGGAGATGTGGGAATGCAATGGGCTTGGAGAGGAGTGATATCCATCCCCACCTGGTCATCATCTAAGACAAATTGTTGGCACTCCTGCTCCCCCTGCTGTACTATCAAACTGTCCATTTTGGGAGTTTGACATGTCTCAGCTGAGTTCATTTCTTGTATTTTCTTTTTAATGGCTTCTCTTCTTTTCTTGCTTAGCTTATTCTTCTGAACAGTAGAACTTTTACCACTAGTACTAGGGTGAGATCCCAGGTCTTTGGCCATGGCACCTTTGCTAGCTTGCATGGTAATTTCATCAATATGACTAGCTGCAGGGGTAGGAGTGTGTGTTGGAGTCTTTTGAGCAGAGGTAGCAGGGGCTCTGGAGTCACTCCTAAGTTCAACAATATTCTCATGCATAGCATGAGGGTGTACCCCTCCCCTATTGGTTTCCCCATCCTGCATGTTAGTGGGGTTCTCCTGTACATTTCCAGCCTTTCCTCCTTCAACTACCAGATCAGCAGCAACAACATTAATCTTTGGGAGGTTCAGGGGTATTGGGATTGATAAGTCAATACCTGAGTTCCTTGCAGGAATGGTCCCTTGAGTAACACCTGTTAAGATATTACTTGTGCATGCAATATGGGGGGATGGGGTATGTGGGAGAGATAAGTCAATACCTTGCCTCTCAGTTGTAGTGATTGCCTGCCTTGTTGATGAACTCCTCAACAAAGAGTTCTTCTGGTTGTCTGTAGCTCCTGCAATTTGGTTAGTGGGTTGATCTTGCATTGCAAGATCAACATGAACATTTGGAATAGAGATAGAAGTAGTAGTCTTACCTGGATTTACTTTGGTTTGCTGCACTGCAACATACTTACCTTTGGTTAGGACTCCTGCAGCTCTTGTTTCTTGGTTCAGCTGGCCATTAATATGTCCCTTGTTCTGTTTCCTTCTCTGAGTTTGCCAACCATTGTCCTCCTTGCTAGCCTTATTGTTCTGTGACTGTTGTGGTATATTGGCTGTCAATGGATTTTGGTGCACCTGTAAGTTATCAGATTGAGGTTGGTTGTGCTCTTTGTTCTCTCCCTTAGTTTGGCTTGTAATTTTTGCAATATTTTCAGAACTTTTTTCAGAACTTTTCTTCTTCATTTGTTCTTCATCTCTTCTCTTGATATTACACACATGCACCTTGTGCCCCTGATGCTTGCAATACATGCAGTACTCAGGCACACTTTCATATAATAATTCCTGCCACCTTCCTATTGTAGGATCACTTTTGTCATGCCCAAGCCATACATGATGGGGTCTCTCTTGTGTAAGGTTGACCTGTACTCTTACCTTAGCTGTGCTTCCCCTAGTCTTCTGAATAGAGGCTGCATCCATGAAGAGTACTTTCCCCACAGGAGCAAGGAGAGTGCTGAGGAATTCCTTATCATAACAGTGCCAGGGCAGTTCAGGAAGGGCAACCCAGACTGGTACAATGGGGGTCTCCTCTTCAGGCCTAAAAGTTGGAGTCCAGGTTTGGATCCTCATAGTTTGGCCTTCAATTGTCATTCTTTGCTTGGTCCACACAGTTGTGTAGTCCAATTCATTGTCCAGATCAATGTACACATGCCTGGCATTGAAGTGGGCAATTTTAACTCCCCCTACCAATTGAGTTTGGAGAATGAAGCTTTTTCTTATTAGCTCCACCTTAGGCATTGTGTTGCTAAATTTTCCAACAAGTGTGTATTTGCACCTTTCAGCTAATTTCACCATGAAGTCCTCTTTGTCATAGATAACAGCTGGTAGGCCTTGTCTGGTAGTGTATATAGGAGTAGCTAGATTCAGAGGGACATCATTTTTGGCTTGGTTAAGTCTCAGTTTGGAGGCAAAAGTTTGTATAACAGTGTATGGTGCTGGATGAGGGACCTGTTCCTTTCTAATAGGGAACTGGTTCCTTGGAGGATTTATATTGTTGTTATCAGTTTGTTGAGGTTGGCTACTAACAATTTTAGAGACTTGGTTGTTGGGAGTAATCTTATCAAAGTTAGAGGAAATTTTGGGAAAATTATTTTGAGTACTTGTAATCTTATGGTTTTGCACCATGTTGTTGGTCTGTTTATCAGAATTAGAGTTAGGCCTGTTAATTTCAGACTCATTCCCCTGCATAAACTTGTTAGGAGCAATACCAGGTAGAGCATCTACTTCATTGGATTTAAACAACTTATCAGCATCATTCAAAGAGACAAGAGTATGTCCAGCTGCACTGTGCTTATGAATATGGTAAGTATGCTCATCAGTATTAGGCAGCAAAATATTTTCCACACCTTGCCTTTGATTATTAGGAAGCTCAATATGATTAGGATATAATAGAATGTCATTAGGAGAACCCATATTCTGGCCCTGCATATTGAATTCAAGAGAGTTAGAAGACTTACCTTGTGCTCCTGTGATGGAACCACTGCTGTGAAGATAATTCGTTCCTTTTTGCATTTGGTTATTGTAATTGTTTTGATTATTTTGGGATTGAACACCATTGACAAAAAACTGAGATTGATCATTAGCCAAAGTAAGCTCCTCAGTTTGAACCTCACTGTCCCTGTGACTAGCCTCTTCAACCAAGTCTTGACGACTTTTTGAATTTGAACTTTTCGGAGAGAATTTGGGGTCGGAGTTTTGTCTAGGAAGCCTCACAACAGCCTTAGGAACCTTTTGACATTGATTTCTTGCCAGTTGGGTCGCCGGAGCTCCGGCGACATTTTTGTCGTCTTGACGACTTTTCAAATTTGAATCAATTGGTAGTGATTCGAGACTAACTGTATGGCTAGGGACCCTCTCTACACTGTGAAGAACCTGTTGGGATTGGTTTTGTCTCAATTGGATCGCCGGAACTCCGGCAGTCCCACCATTGTTGTCGTCTTGACGACTTTTCAAATTTGATTCAATTAGTGGTGATTCGATACTAACCTTGTAGCTGGGGAGCTTCTCTACATTGCCACGAACCACTTGGGATTGAAATTGTATGAATTCGTTCGCCGGAGCTCCGGCGACCTCCATATGTGCAGAAGTCGAGTTGAAATTCGAGACTCCCTGGGATGATTCGAAATGCTGCGTGGTGATGAGGGGCTGCACATGAGGCTCAGGAGCATTTTGGCTATAGTTTTGAGCTGATATAGTGGCCGGAGGTCCGGCGCCGCCGCTGACTTTTTCGCCGGCGATTGATACGCCGGTGAAAATTAGTTCATCAGGTGCGCCTTGGCCTGAGGAACAAAACCCATATGGTGCGAGCTGTCGAATGTCGACGGAGTTTGGTCGAATTTCTGATCGAAATTCCGGCGCTTGTGTCTCCACATTTCTGTCGATTTGTATATCATTTTGTTTAGAATTTTTTGCTGCTGATTGTATATGAGCTGAGGAATCATCTTCACAATTTGTTATTACATTTAACAATCCCTGATTTCTCAAGGCAATGATTCGTTCAGCATTCTGCAGCTCTTCAGTAGAACAAGTAACAGTGATCACTTTGGTTTTTTGCAAATTCGAAGAGCTGTAGGTGGAATCTGAAGGTGAGGCAACTCTCGTTGTGTTCGTATCGACGAAATCTACGATTCCGTCTTTCGAACGAAATTTTTCGAGGTCTGGAGGTGGGTCCCACCCCATTTCGTTTTTTGACTAAAATGCCCTTCCTTGAGAGCTTTCTTTAGAGAGAAGTTTTAGAGAGAAGATGAAATCATAAAATGAGAAAGTGATAGCAGTAGGCTATTGATGATTTCTTGTTGAGGGTTTCAAGTAAGTGCATTGGGATGGTTATAGAACTAGGCTGGAATGTGGTACTAATGGCATGTGCATGAATGCATTATGTATTAGGTGCTTCTTGATTTCGACTCGAGATTGGTTGAATGCAATAGAAAGGAGTAGTACTCTTGAGATGAGGTTTCTATAGAGGTATAAAACTTGGGGATTGTGGTCTAGATTAGCATAATTATATTAAGTGTAGCACCCTATAACTTAGCATTAGGCTTGAACATAATAAGAGCATGCAGTTAGACTTTGAGTTCTTGCATTGCATTTGTGCCTTCCAATGATGATATTGATGGTAATATTCATTTTTCCTATCTAAGAGTTGATGTTCATTCCGAGTTTAAGTGTATGATAAGTAATGTCGAGTTCGATTAATGATGGGTTGAATTGCACTTGTGCCTTTTGCAATTTACTAGATTGGTCATCATTCGAGAACGAATGATCCCAAAGGGGATATATTGTTATACCCTAAAAATTATCAAAATACACCTAAAATAAAGAACACTCGCACAACGTATCATCCCTAATTTATTTGGTCAATTCGAGGTTGGAATATCAATCAGAGGATAAAATTATGTGGAAAAGTAGTCTCAATTGAATTTTAGGCCAAGTAGATCAAAAGATAATTTTTTGAGGCAAAAGCAGCCTAACCAAAAGAGAGCGCGATAGGTCTGTGTCGCGGACCTGCCCCCACCTAGTTATTTTCTCTCTTTGTTCATAAAAAGCATTTAGCAAGTGTGTTTATGTGTTTCGCGACTTTTGTACATAGACAAATGCGATTTATGTGTAAAAACATTTCGTACGTTTTTTAGTTTAATGAGGGGAATTTTTGTCTTTTCTCCACCTCTCCTATACTTAACCTATGACTGATATACACTATTTTTGATCTTATAAGGGTTTCTAAACCTATTCCTTAGACTTTTTACGCATTCAAGCAAAAGAAACTAGGGTTAAAAAGAGGAGAAAAAGTTAGGGTTCTCTTTCAAGATTCTACAACAAGGTAAGTTCTTCTTTATAGATTCTAAGCTTTCCAACTAAAATTTCTTTGTCTATTTATGAATCTCTAAGGGAAATCTTAAATCCTAACCATAGGGTTTACAAGAAAATGAATCCAAGAATTTCAAGAAAGGGTCTCTTGATTATTCTTCTTCAAACTAGGATTCTTCATCAAGATTTATGGAGCCTTTAAGGTATGTAAGGCTTACCATAATGTGGATTGAGTTCATCCACATGCGCTACATCTTCATTGATTCTAGTTGAGTTGAGTTTCGAGGTTTCATGAAATGATTTCTTGAGTTATTTATAATTCCTATTGAGTTTTGTATATGAATTTCATTGTATTATTGTCTATACATTATAATATTCCTTGATGATTTTCTTGAGTTGAGTCTTGTTGAGTGTATGGATTCATGTTTGCATTCACATGAACCCTAATTGAGATTTCATTTTTATTTTATGCATTGACAGAGTTGTAAAGAATGATTTGTGAACGTTTTTGTATTAATTATTTTATGCACTATTTTGAGTTTAAAGAATGAATATTTTCATCTTTGATTGAGAAAGATTTTGAGCATGAGTTGAATTTGAGAAGTCTCTTAATTATTATTTTGAGCACGAATTTAAAAAATCCCTTAATTATTATTTTAAACTGAGTATTTTGATTATAAATGAATTGAGCAGTATTACATTAAAACATCTATTTTGAGATTGAGTTGAGAAGTAAAATTATATTGTTATTTTAAATACATTCACTGAGTTGAGATTATACCTATTTTAAAGAGAAGACTAGATGAGTTGAGTTTTGAGCTAAATCCAAAAGAGACTAAATAATGTATTTAAAGTATTTTCTCACTTGACGTATATGAGCATAATACAATATTTTGAGAGTAGTATTGAGCACCAATATGGAGTGAGCCCATAAACTACATATCCAGTGTAGGATAGGATCGTGACCTTTAATTCGCGCGACTCTCAACTAGTCCTAAAATGATGGACTTTGAGAAATTTTAGATCCCATGAGTTTGAGCATCTTTTACCCTGGCAAGGTATTGGACGGTTGCGGCAACGGTAATTCTTAAGCGTTGTATCATCACTAGATCATAAGTGATAGTTGTCAGTTAGAGAAACTTTCCAAGAGAAAAATATTATACTTTTATATATTGAGTTGCATCTCTTATTGCATACCATTTAAAGCATTGTATTATTTTACTTCATGTTTTATTAAGCTGAATCATTTTAGAGTGAGTCCCTTGAGTTGAGTTGCATGAGGTTGAGTATTGTTGATTGTGTTCCTTTTCAGCTATTTTACATATCCATATATTTCATGTACTAAAATGATGCAGACGCAGGTATTAGAGATCATCAACAGGTGTTTCGTTGAGGATCTACTTCTCTAGTTTTGGTGAGACCTCTTTGCATTCGGAGGAGCTCCTTTCTTTCTAGTCATTCCTTTATTATTTAGTAGTTCTTTGAGGTAGATGTAAACTTGTCTCAGCACTTTCTTATGATCAGTTAGAGGTTTCATAGATAGAGTAGAGTTGAGTAGAAGGATTCTTTATTAGTCTGTTTATAAACCATAATTTTATTATTGAGTTTATGACATTGAGTTACATTATATTTTGAGTATTTTTAATCCATTATTTAATTATTGAGGATGATGTTTGTAAATGCCCACATGAGTTAATTATATATTGAGTCGAGTCTTCTGCTGAGTGATTGAATGAGTGATCAGAGCAAGTAGTTCGCTTGGGACTAGCGATGGTCTTCAAGTACCGTCCACGCCTAGGATATCCTCTCTAGGCATGAAATTTAGTCTTGGAGAGTTGACAGAATCAAATTCGGTGATATATCAAGGATTTAAGGTCTTAAATTGGAAATTATTGAGTTTTTGAATTTAGAGTTGACTTTGGTCAACATTCAGAGTTTGGATGCTAGGAATTTGATACCGATGACTCCATTGGATTTGAGGAATGGTTTTAGGCCTAGGAAGAGTTCCTGTGTATTTTTTGGAAGCTCTAAGGACCTTACCAGGGACAGGGACCAGACTATAGAGCCTAATTGAAAAGAATTCGGGCTATGTTTTGGTCTTCTTGAGGCTTAGAGTTCGTTTGATTGTGATTTAGTGGATTTCGGATCAAGGATAACTCAAATTTGAATTCTAACGGTTTCATTCTGTTTATGTACAACCATAGTACCATAGGGATAGTGAGAGTTCATAAGAGTCCAAAACGTCGAATTTAGTAAGGTAACATATATTATTTGTGTGTATGAAATTCTAAACGAATCTCGAGGGTCGATTCTGAGACTTTGTGATTTTGTGGGATTTCAAGTGGCTGAGATCTGGTGCGATTGCGATCGCGAAGGGTTGGTCCCTTTCACGACATCCGCTTTAGCAGAGGAACCTCGCTTTCGCGAAGAGGAATATTTTTGCGGGGTCTCTTTTGTGACGACCACGATAGTAAGCATGGGTTCGCAATCGCGATAACTGAGGGATTTTTAACCAAGGTTTTGGTCCATTCATACACTTTTGGACCTTGGGACTCGATTAGGATATTTGGGAAGTGATTTTTTTAGGCTATTTGATTGGGTATGTGTTCTAGACCTAAAATCTACATTATTCATCGTCTATATCATGATTTTTAACTTTGAATCAAGGATTTTGGACCCCAAATTTTGAAAATTTCTTCAAAAACTTTAAATTTCTTAAAATGGTGATTGTGGAATGTTTTGACTTCATTTTTAAAATGGTTTTCGATAATGAGTTCCAAATGTTTTAACCCTCTTGTTATACTTTCATATCAAATATACCTCTACCATTATACTTCAGCATAAATTTACCCTTAATCTTAATGGAAATATATTTGGCAAGCTTAAAATCAAATGATCCACTCCCAATTTCTTTAGAAAGTCATTCCTTTTCTTTGAGTTCTTTTTTTTTTCTTTTCATCATCTTCTATTTTATAAACTCCTCGTGTTATATATGATGAAATATGTGTATTCACACAACAAAGTTGTGCTACACTTTTCCAGCACAAATTGAAGAAGATCATTGTTCAAATTTAAAACAAATTTATGATTATTGTACTGAAATCTTCTTACTATAACAAGGTAAAAAATGAACGGAGGTAGCAATTGATTTTTGAGTGGCTCGTCGAGTACTAGAAATTTTTAAAAGAGATTATAGTGTACTGACACTTTAAAAAAAAATTAAGCACAATTAAAAATTATTTAAAATTTTTACTAAAGATCTCAATCCTAAAGAAAAGATAAATGATCATTGGCTTCTTTTAAGAGATTCAAAAAGAATTGAGTATTTAAAATTGGGGGTAATTCATTTGATTTTAGGCTTGCCATGTGTTTTTTCGTTAAAATTAAGGGCAAATTTGTGTCAAAAATATAATGAAAGAGGTATATTTAGACTTAAAGTATAACGGAAAGGGTATATTTAGATCGAAAATATAATGAGAGATATATTTAAACTATTTTCAATAGTACAGGGGTATGTTTGACCCTTTTTTGTTACCAAAAACACTAGGTAAACACAAATTATTATTTTTCAAAAGCACTTTTCTGAAAAACTATTTTTAAAAAGATACTTCTAAAAATAAGAAACTTTTAACAGCAATGTCAAACAGATTCTATATCTTAAAATCAAACCATTTTGACGCCGATTTATGATAATGAAACCAACTAACAAAAAGTTGCAAACACCTATGCCTCAATTACACTTCAGGCTTCCAAATACAGCGTCTTTTATTGTTTAAAAAAGTAATTGAGCAGAGCGGGAGGATTATTGGCAGGTGAAATGAGTTCAATTCTTGTATTGTAGATGATAGGGGTGAGGTAATCAATTTAACATAAAGGAACAAATAAAGAAGAAAACGAGGGTAATCATTGATGCAATTAGTAGAAAAAGAAAGAGCTTTATTTCTATTTGAATTATCCTTGTTGAATTTGGTGTTTGGAATAGAAAGAATAATCTCAAGTAATTCCCTCTTTTTTGTCAGTCTCACAAAGCAATCTTTCAGTATAAAATTTCATACTAGTTTTCTCTTCATAAGGAAAACGTACGAGTTGTTATCGCTTTAGTAAGTCACATACTTCTTCAGTCTCAAAATACTTATCGTATTTTTTCTTTACACGTTCAAAAAAATTGATTAATTATTTCTTAAATTCCTAAAATTCGAGGCAAATATGCTTAGTAAGAACAACAAGAATTTTGAGACAAAGCAGTGCTACAAGAGGCATTTTAAACTTGGACTTAAAATGTTGCTTGATAAAACGATGTTAAATCCCTACTTATTTAGATAAATTTGAACCTTCTATAATGGCATCAACTAGTATATTTGAAATAAATTAAAATCTAGTCCATATTTCTAATCTGAAAAACAAACATCTTGAAATGGCAGGTAGGAAAAGGAAAAGTGTGGGAGGGAGTACTACTGTACAAGACAGGGATTAGAATCTTCAATAAGTTCAGATAGTCAACCAACTGAGCTACTCAGATTCCCCGACTTCAAACATCTTGACTTAAAGAAACATATGGAAAAAAATCTTCATTCTTCTCCAGCAACTTCATTTGTTCTTCTGGCAATCCCACTCATACTTCAATTCCCTTGCCATCAGCACTATCCAAAAAATGGAATCTATATAGAAATTTTATAGAATTAGCTATCCAAATAGGCTTACCCCATCCAAAGTCACCTTCATAAAATCGAAATTTACACCAACTAATAAAACCAGCAATTCCCACTTCATTTCCTCTACTTGTACACAATTCAACAATTGAGTTTAAATAATCTATTACTCATTTGTCTCATTAATCCTTCTTATATAACCATCTTCCACCTTCCTTATTTATTCTTGAACTTTTCCCACCAACTTTTTGTACTCTATTCCCCTTCTTCAACTTCCCATTTGGCCATTGTCGGATAAATTAGATTGTCAATGCAATTTGTGGGGAAATTTTATTGGGAAAAAAATAGACTAATACAAATATATATATATATATATATATATGGTCAAAATATTAGAAATTAAATGGAAAAATAATGACACCAAGAATTGACGTGAAAATCCTTTTAAAGGAAAAAATCACGAGCCAAGAGGAGCAACTAATATTACTATAGTAAAGAATTTTACATTGGGTAGTACCAAGTACAATACTCAAAAATGACTACTACACACTCAAAATGAATAACACTTTTTTTATCTAACACCTTATAAAAATATCGCTCACACTCTATTTTTTCTTCACAGACTATTTTCTTATAGTCTATGGGATACCTCATAGCTCAAATATTTTTTTTATCTGTGAATTTGATGTGTTGAATGAGGAGATGAAGAGCTCATTTTATAGGTGAAATTTTTATTTCACCGTGTTGCTTTTCCATCGAAAGAAGCTGCCTTTGTTGAAATGAAAGAACTGCCTTTGTTGACAAAGGCTTGCAATATTGCAAATTGTTGCAGCCATTTTTGACAAAGTGCAGCCTTCACTTTTGAAAACAAGGGGACTAGACCCCACAAATCTCCCTCTCCAATTCCATTCACTAGAAGGGGGTATTTTTATCAGTGAGAGCTTATGTCAATAAGTTCTTTGCACAACTCGAACTTGTCCTTTGTTACCACTAGAACCTGCATAGATTCGTTTTCTATCTTTTCTCGAATCTAGTGATATCTCACATCTACGTGTTTTGTCCTTGCATGGTACATAGAGTTCTTGCTCAAGTCTATTGCACTTTGACTGTCACAATAGACGACATACTCCTTCTAATGCAAGTCAAGCTCTTGAAGAAATTGTTTGAGCTATATCATCGTCTTTCCAGCTTCAGTAGCCACAATATACTCAGTAGTGAATTTTCTGTTATCAAGATCACCTGCCATATCAACATTTGTATATCCCTTCAAGATTGGATTTGATCCTCTAAAACACAAACGTTTATCTGAGCTTCCTCTCAGATACTTGAGTATCCACTTTACAACTTCCCAACGTTGTTTTCCTGGATTGTTGAGAAATCTGCTGACAACACCAACTGCATGAGCAATATCAGGTCTAGTGCATACATTAGACTTTCAACGATGTAGGAATATGGAACTTTGGCCATGCTCTCTTTTTCCTTCCTAGTTGTAGGATATATCTTCTTGTTCAACTTGATATGACCAACAAGAGGTGTGCTAACAGGCTTAGCATTCTTCATGTTAAAGTGTGCTAGTACACGTTCAATGTACTTTTTTTGTGACAGATAAATCTTTCTTTCATCCCTGAGACGAGTAATTCTCATGCCCAAATTTGCTTAGTATGACCCAAGTCTTTCATAGCAAAAGACTTACACAACTCTTTCTTCAGCTTGTCAATCTTGAAAGTATTTCTTCTCATAATCAACATATCATCCACATATAGCAAGAGGATGATAAAATCATCGTCAGAAATTTTTTTTACAAATACACAGTGATCTGAGGAAGTCTGCCCTCAGGTTGTTCCATATAAATCTCATTTTCTAGTTCATTGTGAAGAAAAACCATCTTCACATCCATCTGGTAAATCTCTAAATTAAGAGCAGCAGCCAAACCAAGAACTGTAAGAATGGAGAAAATTTTCACGTTAGGAGAAAATATTTTGTCAAAGTCAATATCATTTCTTTGACCAAATTCCTTAACAATCAATCTATCTTTGTATATGGGCTTCAAATTGTATTCTTCAACTTTAACTTTGAACACCCACTTGTTCTTTAAAGCTCTCATGCCCTTAGGCAATTTTACCAACTCATAAGTGTGGTTCTCATGCAAAGATTTCATCTCATCTTGCATAGCTTCAATCCATTTATCCTTATGCTCATCCACCATGGCCTCCACATAACACTATGGTTCACCTCATCAGTGAGTAGCACATACTCACTAGGTGAATAGCTAGAGAAAGGAATACGCTGTCTTGTAGATCTCTTAAGAGGATAATTTGTTTCTTCCACAACTTCATATCTAGGGGCATCATCAATAACAACATCATTGTTATTATCAATATCAACATGTTGATCAGGTACATGATTTTTTGCATCACCATGCTTATCAACATCATGCACACTTGTATGAGGTACTTGATCAAGATGGATTATGCCATCAGAACTTGAAGATTTTAGCTTTTTCATTTTGTCAATATTTTCAATGGTTTGATTTTCCATGAAGACAATATCGCGGCTTCTTACAAGCTTTTTTTCAATTGGATCATATAGCCTATAACCAAATTCATCAGGGCCATATCCAACAAAGATGCACTGTTTTGTCTTGGCATCTAACTTTGACATCTCATCTTTTGGCACATGTACAAAGGCTTTGTAGCCAAATACTTACAAATGGTCATAAGAAACATGCTTTCCATACCAAACTCTATTTGGAACATCACTTGCAAAGCAATAGTAGGAGATAAGTTAATGACATGTGCAGTGGTCAATAAGGTTTCACCCCTAAAGGAGTTCGGTAACTTTGCTTCAGAAAGCAAGCATCTAACTCTTTCCATCAAAGTCATGTTCATCCTCTCAGCAAACCCATTAAGCTGAGGAGTCTTCTGGTATCTAATACCTTGATGCTTGCAGTATTCATAAAATGGTCCATAATATTCACCACCATTATCAGTACGAATACATTTTAGTTTCTTTCTAGTTTCTTTTTCAACTGATGCCTGAAACTGCTTAAAGACACCCAAAACTTGGTCTTTAGTCTTCAAGACATATACCCCAAGCTTTCTTGAGCAGTTATCAATAAAAGTGACAATGTAGAGTGCACCACTCATAGTCCTTTTCTTCATTGTACCGCATAAATCAGAGTGCACCAACTCAAGAAACTCTGTCTTTCTTGAAGGAGTATTAGACTTAAAGGAGACTCTATTTTATTTTCCCATCAAGCAATGCTCAAACTTTTCTAATTTAGCACTTTGAAAATCAGACAATAATTTCTTCTTGACCAAAACATTAAGTCTTTTCTCACTTATGTGGCTAAGCCTCTTGTGCCATAACGTTGATGAGTTATCGCTCTCAACTACATTCATCATATTGGAACAAGTAGAAGATGTAGTCCAGTATAAACTATGACGTTTGTTACCACGAACCACAACCAAGAAACCCTTAATGAGTTTCCACTTTCCACTGCCATTGGTACTAACATATCCTTCATCATCTAGAACACCAACAGAAATTAGGTGCAGACAAACATCAGGTGCATGTTTTACATTATTCAAAACTAGTTTAGTTCCAATACTAGTTTCCAAATAGATTGTACCAACACCAACTATCCGGATATAGTCTCATTATTCATACTCAAGGTTCCAAAGTCACTAGGAGTATAGGAAGAGCAAAATTCGTTCCTTGATGTCATATGAGATGTGGCACCAGTGTCGACAACCCAACTTGACTCATCACAAGCAATATTTATTATATCTGCATCAAGGACTGTAACAAGATCTTCGGTGGAGACGATGGCTAGGCAATTTCCATTTCCATCTTCTTTATTTTCCTTTTTGTCTTTGTTCTCCCTTTTCAATTTTTGGCAGAACTTCTTTGTGTGTCAGTTCATGCCACAATGATAGCACTCAATATCCCTAAGTCTGCCTCTGGATTTGCTCCTGCTATATTCTCTATTCTGAAAACCATGATTTTTATTTCTTCCCTTAGAGCCAGTTACCAGGACACCGACGACGAAGAAGAAGAACCTTGAGATTTTCTTCCCACTTCTTCGTTCACGACACTACTCTTGGCGGAATCCATAGAGATCACACCATCCGGACCAGAATTTTACAATAAAGTTCTAAATATTTCCCAAGACTCTGGTAGGGAACAAAGTAGAAGCAAGCCTTGAATTTCTTCGTCAAATTTAATGCCTATAGCAGATAACTGATTCATGATTCCCTGAAAATTATTCAGGTGATCTGTTATCGGAGAACCATCATGATATTTTAAACTTAACATTTGCTTTATTAAGAACATTTTGTTGTTCCCAATCTTCCAAGCATACAAGCTTTTAAGATGCTTCAATAGGGTACGAGTATGTGTCTCCCCAGAAACATGGTTCAACACATTATCGTCAATCAATTGCCTAATAAATCCACACACCCATCTATGCAAAAAATTTCACACTTCATCTGTTTTATTATTAGGTTTTATAGTGGTAAAGACTAGTTGATAAAAAAAATTTGACATAAAGCAAGTCTTTCATTTTTTCCCTTCCAAATGGCATAATTAACACTATTTAAAGTAATCATTCTACTAGTGTTGGCTTTCATTATTTTTCCCAAAAAGTATATTAAATCAAAATAAATCTTTTCTGATGTGGAAGTACAGACTATGCTGCAACCACAGAGCATACTCAGATAAAACTTTGCTCTGATATCAGTTTGTTGGGAAAAAGAGCGGACTAACACAAATATATATATGGTCAAAATCATAGAAATAAAATAAAAACATAATGACACCAAAATTTACGTGAAAACCCTTTTAAAGGAAAAAATCACGAGCCAAGAGGAGCAACTGATATCACTATAGTAAAGAATTTTACATTGGGTAGTACCAAGTACAATACTCAAAAATGACTACTACACACTCAAAATGAATAACACTTTTTTTATCCATCACCTTACAAAAATATCGTCTACACTCTATTTTTTCTTCACAGACTATTTTCTTATTGTCTATAAAATACCTCACATCTCAAATATTTTTCTCTCTGTCCATAAATTTGATGTGTTGAATGAAGAGATGAAGAGCTCCTTTTATAGGTGAAATTTTCATTTAACCATGTTGCTTTTCCACCAAAAGAAACTGCCTTTGTTGAAATGAAAGAACTGCCTTTGTTGACAAAGGCTCGCAGCCATTTTTAACAAAGTGCAGCCTTCACTTTTGAAACAAGGGGACTGGACCACAAATTTGGATTCATTCTCTTCCTTCAGTTAATTGATGCTATTAATATGTAAACTTTGGTTTCATTTTTTTTGTCTTCCATGTTGATATAATTGATGACCATAGGAAGGCTGATAGAGCGTCAACACGAGTCGCGCAACGTTCCTCAACAGGGCAACTCTGTATTAATGTAGCTTGCTTTGAGTTATCAAATATGAATCTCTTCATTGAGATTTTGAATAGAAGTTCTTCTGGGGTTGGAATCATGGTTAACATAGGATTATTTCCAATCTCTCTTGGTGGAAAAATCCTTGTAACGTCAACGATGAATCCATTGTCAATGCTATTGATTTCTTGATCATTTTTTTTATTCAAATTTGCCCATGTTTTGACAAATGTGCCAAGTGTGGATGCATCAGCAATTAGATGTCAAACACACACACAAATGGAAATTCCTCCACAAAGGAACTTACTCAATTGAACTCCTAGCAAAACTTGTTCACTTGGTTCTTGTTGACAAAGATTTTCAATTTTTGGGTCATTGACAATGTTGGACAAGGTAATGTTACTAACAATTGCTTCAAGAAAATCGACTCCTTCATCGTTGCATTCGATTGTGAACTCATCTTTTATTCTACCAGCTAAAGGGTACATGTAAGTCAAAGTTTTTGAGAGGGATTTTTTAAGGTGATCAAGTGAAAATTTGGTGTTTGAATAATAGAAGAGGATAATAGGAACATAAGGGGCAGCTGATAATTGATCTAAAAAGGGAAAGCTTGTAATCTCTTTTGATTGGAGGTGTTGGAGAACATGGTTTGATTGTCTCCTTTTGAGTAATTTCAACTTTCATTTTTGAGGTGTTAGATTTCAATGAGATGTTTGGCTAATGAGTCCACGTGTACTGTACTAGTATATATTTTGGCCTTTAGGGTAGGATTTTAAAAAAAAAAAAACTTTGGGATTACATATAATTTTTTCTATAGATAAGCATGCTATAACACAACTTACCAAAATATTAACAAACCATACAACAACTTACCAAAAAAATAAAATACTAATCAACAACTTACCGAAATATAAACATACTGTACAACAAGTTATAAACATACTATACAACAACTTACCGGAAAATAAAAATACTATAAACAACTTTACAATGAATAAACATAGTATATATAACAACTTACCAAAATATGTAGGATCACATTTGCACTTGTAAAAGTTGAAATTCTTTTCTGCAATATTTAAGAACTCCCTTGGTCTCTTGATAAAATTTCACTCATTCACTTTTTTCTACTTAGGGGGTGTTCGATACACAGGAAAATATTTTTCATGTAGAAATAGAAATCTTTTCTTGGAAATAAGTGATTTCCTACTTATTTTCTAATGTTTATAAGTAAGTAAATAAATACTATTCGAAAAATATTTATATGTAAATAGCAAAACACTATAGGTGTGAGATGAGGTAGGGAGCAGGGTTCATAGATGAAGAGGGGAGAGATGATCAACGAGTGGGGATTGGGGGCATTGGGTGTGAGTTTGGAGGAGACAATAAATTTAGATTATCACTTATACAATTTATTTTCACTAATTTTGTTAGAAACATTTTTTTCTTCATTTTTAAAAAAATTATTTTTCTAAAAAAAAACTTAGACCAATCGAACATGATAAAATTGAAAATATTTTTCACCCTAACGAACACACGGTTACAGTCATGGCAAACGGAATAGCTACTTTCTACTATATTAGAGTGAGTGAGCGAGTGGTATCAATATGTGTGCTTAGTTGTAATTTGTATGAAAAGTAATGGTAGTTTGACAGTTAACCTTTGCCTTTCAATTGTGACTCTACGTGTCTTTCAATAATTAATTAAAATTATGAATCAAATGCATCTTTTATTACTCCATCTATTCATGTTTATTTATTCACACTTTTAAAAATAGATTTTTAATTTTATTTGTCACTTTAACCATTTTAGGAAAAATTATTATTATTTTTCATGTTTTACTCTTAGAATTAATTACTTATTCTCTTGATCATTTTTCAAGACCTAATACTAAACATCAATTAATAAGAATAATGTGATAAAATAGTCATGTCAATCATTATTTTCTTAAGGATTTGTGCCAACTCTTTTAGATTTAGATATAAACATACTTCGTGGATTTTATTTTATCTAAATATGTTTGATTAAATATGATTTTTAAGAAACAATAAATATATTTGAGACTTTTCTCTTAAATATGTCACACTATTTGTGACTTTTTATAATTATAACAGTTTTTCATTAAAAGTGATGGACAATTTACAATCGAATACTGCAATTTTTGTTGCCTGTATACAAATGTATGTGATACTGTATACTGCAATGCTTGATTTATGTGTTTTTCCATTCCTTGTATGTAATAAATATTGTAATATATATATTTGAAGTTAGTAAATTAGGGGGTTGATAAGGCCACCAGATTTTTGAGTAATTTTATTAATTTTAAATTTTAACTAAGAATTTGTTTGATCTATCAAAGAAAAGATTTCCTTGTGTGATCATGTGCTAAAAAATTCTAGAAAGATGGATTGAGATACAATGATAAATTTCTCA
The DNA here is from genome assembly GCF_947179165.1 of Solanum dulcamara. Lineage (NCBI taxonomy): Eukaryota > Viridiplantae > Streptophyta > Magnoliopsida > Solanales > Solanaceae > Solanum > Solanum dulcamara. The sequence continues at coordinate 69,865,270 of NC_077241.1, read as the reverse complement.
GTGGACAATAACTAATTTTCCACTAATTTTTTGTAGACGAAAAAGAAGAATTAAATAAATATAATTTTATTGAAATAGTTAGTTATGATCATTATTGAGCTCATACTTGCACGGGCGAATTCTATCTAGTGTACTAAAAAAAGAGAGCAAGTATAATTCTCCCTAAACAATAAAATATTTTGAGGTGAAATTTCTAATCTTAATAAGGTCTTGTTAGTTATAGACTATCAACAGACACCAACAAAGAGTTGTTTTTCAATTTCTATGATTGTCATGCGCTTGCCCGTGAGTTCGTCTCAATTTGGACAAAACTTCCATAAAAATCGATATATACTAACAGAAGATTATTATTTTGAACCATATTTAATTTGCTACTACACAAAAAACTTCTCATGTTAAACGAATAATAACAATTTATTTGCATAGTCGAAGATCTATGGAAAACAGCCTTTACCTTCACAAACTAGGCATTGGATTACACTGGATATGTTGTTGCTCTAAATGAAGTAATTTCACCCTGGTAGCTTCCATTATCTTTTTTAACAGTGAAGGATTATAAAAAGATACTTCTCAGTTGGTTTCCCATAGAAGCCATCAGCATATTAATTGAAAAATCTGTAGCTCGCTTCTTACCCCATTTGAAAACGTTCCCCAGATCATTCGTTATGGCACAAGTAGTTGATCCATCTTTACATGGAAAGTATAAGTTTCTATCACAAATGAATATTGTAAAGGCAGACAATTACAACAAAAGAGATGGATAACTGCATTAAAACAGGACCAAACTCTCAAACCGTGCAGACTGAAGTGTATCAAAGATATTCCGGGCTCCAACTCTTCTTGCAACACTGTCAAGGGGATTCATAATACAAGAGACGATATCCAGGAAAGCAACATCAAACATTTCCTTGGCAGATATCACCTCGACATAATGGGCATACCCTACATCAAAATGAACAACTTTAACTTCAGTTTCATTTAGAGGAAGATATTTTTCGTCAAAAAGAAAAAGATAATTATCACAAGGCAAGACAAGATTATAATCACTCTTATTGCTTTGAGATCTTAATTAAAAAACTAGTGACACTTCAGGAACTACATCCTCTCCTAATCTTTTTTTTGGGTTGCAATCTTCATAGCCTAATCTAATTCCTTTTCCCGGTAAGATGATCAACTTTTCAGTTGTGATCCTCAATGAAATCTTCAGCTTTTAAATGAATATTTACGAGGCCTACAAAGTCATTATCTTAGTAAGCATGATTTCAAACATGATACTTCTGCTCATGAGTACGGTAGCAAAGGCAAAGGAAAGATTGAGGTTACTAACCGGGGAAATACCCGAAACTTTATGTTCAAGAAACAAGTCCCAAAGAGATTCCATCTCATCAAATCATATTCAAGTACATTTTTGTTCACCTATTTGCAAGTATCATGATAAGAGGATAGGCTAGATTGAAGTTTGTAACTTCAATCTTCAGGAAAATTGGATGATACACATAGTTGAGAAGCTTCTGAAATTGACTGAAAGATATCAGCACAAAGCAAAAGGGGAAAAGTATACCTGTGAATTTCTTTGAGCCATTTGTCAACACAAGTCCTGTGAAATTCATGATGGCAAGGCAGTGTTCGTAACATATCTCCTTCTTCGTACTCAACCAGACAAATGTAACATCTGTCAAAATAAATCCAAATATTCACATGCAGAAAATAAGGCCATAATATTCAAGCTAACAAGACCACACCACATAACAAATTAACTTTTCGACTAAGAATGAAAGAAAGAAAAGGAAAAATTTAAATATTCTGCATATTGAATTAGATAAAAACAAAACCTGAAGGAGTTTTAACATAAAGCACCCAATCATGTTATATTTATTCCCAGACAACCAGTAATGATGAGTTAACTTACTCCAGGAGGACATAACCAAATAGATTATTTCTAGGTCTAAATCCTATGCTAGCAGCAGATTGAGAATGAAAGAAGACCAATACTTGCACCTCGAACTCTTTAAAACTTCTATTCAGAATTGGATAATTAATGGAAGTACATGTGACAGCAAAATACTAGTAAAGAAGACCTTCAAGATTATTGGTACTTCGTGGCAAATGCTTTGGAGTTGAGAAGTTTCCCAGTATCTTAAATTCTATTCTTTCTTTTTTTTAGAATCATTGCATTCTCACAGTGCTTGTGTTGGTATCATCAAATATACAAGGACACATCTTCTAGTGTTAGAGGTACCATTATATCACTTATATAATTTGGAACAAAATGCCAAAGCACAGTTCGTGCAGGTGTACGTGCTTGCATTTTAGACAAAGCAAACTCTCCATGCTGAAAAGAAAAAAAGAAGAAAAATAAAGAATACAATCGTAGAAATCCCATCTGAAACAGAGATCTGCTTGTTAAATGGCTCAAAATCTTCTTATTCCAATATAACTAATGCCAAGTGAGCTGGCTAGTTTGGTTTGTTGAAATGCTTCCAATAATTCAAATTCCACACTCAGAGCAAAAAAAATTCAGATCCTCACATATTGGAAATTAGAAAATAAAGATATGTCAACATCTTTCAGAACATTCATGAACATTCTTCAATCAGTATTCTATAAAAAACCTTTAGATACATCTATATTCACCTCCTTTCAGAGGAAGAAAGATTTTCATTTTTTGGGGATTTGCCAAATGCAGTATAAAAGGAAATAAAGAGGGTTAAGCAAGATTCACTTGGCTATTGAGCCTGTTATCATTGGTCATAAGTTTTCCTTTTCCATAGGACTACTAATTAATCATGCCAGTCAGAAGTGCTAGTGTGCTACTCTTTTTCAGTAGCTTCCCTTCAATATCTGTGTCTCTTCTAGCTATTTTTTTATCAGACAAGTTGAATTTTTAGTTAATTAGCAACCAGAGATGCAATTTCAGGGGCTCCTATATGTTCCTTTTTCTCCGATCCAAATTCAAGGAGCTTACAAAATCCAAAAACATAACTGCAATAGTTAATTAGAATGGATACACCAAGCAAAATGGTTCAATAAGCAAAAAGTACCTTTTTTAGCTACGTTTGACCCTAAATTTTTGCATAACCTTTTGGAAATTCATTTAAATTTACTATTAAAAAGTGCTCTATCAATATGAATAACTCTCTCAGAAAGAATTAGAGATTGAAAACTAAAGCACAAAACTGTAAAATGGTGCAAGCAAAAAAGGAACAAATGAAACAAAAACATAGCATTGCTAGATTGCTTGGAAGCAATTAGCATACCAGTGTTATCAAAGGCGAAAAGCGCAAAAAAGATCTAAGGTCCGTTGGAGCTTTAGGCGCAAATAAAGTGTGATCTTTAATGAAAAAAGGTGCAAAGGGAGAAAAAATAAAATATATATATATATAGTAAGACTAATAATTATAAACATGAATGACAATTATATGAACAAAGAAATTGAAAAAAGATTAAGATAAATGAAATATCAATTGTTTCGTGTCATCTCTTCAGAAGAGGCTCATTGGAAAGGAAAAATATGCCTTAGAACCTTGATGACAACACTAAAGCGCACAAAAAGCGAGGCACAGTGCTCAACACGTTTTGAGCCTCGCTTCAGGGCTTAAGTGCGCTTTAAGTGCGCTTTAAGCGCGCCTTTGACAATAGCATACAAAATAAAATCTTAAAGGTGCAAAACTGGCAAAAAAAGTAAAATGTTCTACTCACTGTGCAACTTCGTCATTCGAACTCCTATGCAATTTGTTGTATGATTTAACAGGTAGGGATTCAACAACTTCATTGGGTGCTGGAACAGATCCGATTGAGGATACAGAAGGCTGGGATGATAATACAACTGATTGCTGATGAATTTCATCCAGAACCTAAAATGAGTATCCAAGTTCAACTCGTACTGATGATTAAAAGGTAAATGTTGATAGAGTAAAACAGATTGGTAACATTACCTCAAATAAAGCTTCTGCCAACATAACAATTCTTGAAATGCTTGCCCTGGCACTACTGTCACTATCTAAGTTAGCTCCTTGGCTACTGATACGACATGTACAGTGACCTGATCGATGCTGACCAGATAAAACACAAGATCTCTCATGTCCAGAGTGGTTCTCAAAGCGCCTTCCCAGTCGTTGAAGGGCGTAGACCTAAAAAGTTGTCCAATATGTGCTTGTCAAGAAAGTGGTGTCTTGGCTCAAAACTATACATGATTAAAGGGACTGTACATTCAATATGCTTTTCAAGCACATTCAGATTACAGTTCTGTTTGAAAAAATAATACCAAATGGTACATATATTTTAAGAATTAATTTGGAAGTAGCTATTTCATAAGTGGCCAACGAGTTCCACCAAACACGTGACACACAGGATTAGAAGTACTGCATTCATGTATATAGCAAAACAGACTATTACCCTCTTGCTTATATGGGGGTGAATATAGCCTAAATGTACGCACAATGAAGTTAGGCAGATATTTACAGACCTGAGATCTTATTCTTCTTCGCCGCTCTAGCCAATTTGACCTATGCTCCAGAAGATCATGATATCTTGTTTCTCTTCCTCTTGGGCTCTCAACTGCATAATATTGACTCCCGTACAAGGAGGTAGAGGCACCAGATGATGGAAAGCCAGAAGTATTTGATAGAATTAAGTCATTCACTTCGGATGCCGCCGAACGCAATTCACCACCTAAATTCTGTCTCACACTATTCTCACTAGCATGTTCGGTTTCCATTTCCCGTTGAAAGGAACAAACATCAGGAAATGATGATCTTCGAACAACCCTGTCGCGAAGTCTACCGACACTCAGGGTTCTGCTGATACTGATGTTCCTTTCAGTAGGCTCACGAGCTGCACTCCTTCTGTCAGAAACTCTTGTCTCGATACCATCAGTATAATTATGATTTCTTGGAGAAAATAAATTAAAAGTACACTCTACTCTAGTATCATGTCTGTCACCTGACAAACCTCTTCTGGAAGCAGGATGTGGCTCATCCATGAAATTATCAGAGAAGTTAGCAGTTGAAGGAGAAAATACTAAGTTATTAGAAGTAACATCTTCAGAGCATCGGCTAGGAGACTGATTGCTGAAACAACTAGGAAAGAAGTCACAATTCTGTGTCCTTTCATTTCTTTCAGTGAATCTACCTGACGAACTTGAGCGCGGAAGCTCATCCCCATCAATTGAAGTAGCAAACCTCTGTGAAGATGCAAAAAGGGACCTTGCTGACCCTAAACTGTTTGCTCTGCTCAGCCGGAAGCTCGTGTTTCCAGGACGAAAACTGAAGCGTGGGAGGAAACGACCTGAAAGATTCGATGATCTAGATGATGAAGCTCGAGAAGAAGCATCACCTTTCCTAGCAATGGTATCGGATATGCGTGAAACATTCCAATCATCAAGCCCAACATTGGAGGCTACACATGTTTCATCATGCTTCTTAACTTTAACCTTTCCAAACCATTCAGCCTTTCTTCCTCCTGATTTAGCCTCACTCAAACAAGGACCACTAGCCTCGTTTCGTTTGGTTTGATTTTCCAAAGCCTGAAATACATGTTTATGAATCAAAAAAGATATCGCAAATGACAAAAGTGTAGTAGTTTATACTATATTCCACATTTACCTGTGCAGCTTAAGAATATTATACATTTTTTTCAGAGCACTAACAATTCTAGAGCCAAAAGTACAACAATGAAACAACCTCTATGCATGCCGTAAATGCAGAATGCTAGAAAAATACCAATCTGTTGTCCATTAGCACTAAACTAGACCACTAAAAAAACAAATATACACGGAAAACCAGTTAGTACTAAATCGCCTTTCATAATGTGCCTAAGAGCACTAACCTATTGATGGCCATTGTAAAGCCAAACAAGCACACAATGTAGCATGATCAAAAGGTGCAAAATGCTAGAAAAACACAGAGAACAAACCTGTGCTACTTCATTTTCAGAATCGCGAGATCCGAGACACGCTGACTGAAAAACTTTACTCCGAGTAGATCGAGATCTCCGAACGACCGCCGACGACGACGACGATGAAGATGATGCCGCCGGAGACGACGGCGGCAACTGTGAATCAGCTGCATTGTTCTTGCTACTACTCGAACCCATTACAAGTAGAAAAGTGTAGATCCAAATGAGAAGTTTCAGATCCAGTAATTTGAATGTAATAGTTGGATTTTGATTATTTTATACAAATTTATTGTGTATAATTTTGATGGATTAGTGTAGTGGGGTAGTGGTAGGGAAAGAGAAGAGCATATGGGCGTTATTTGTGGCAGTATTTGGGGATTCAAATTCAAGCTTGGTCGGGACGCTGCCGTTTAAACAGTATATACATATTCTTTTGTTGCTCTTTTGGCTGTGTAATGTGTATGTGTTGCTGCCTGTGTAGTAATAGCGCGAATTCAAATGCAAACCACTTTGTATTTATTTTTTTTAGGATTTTAGGAATGATTGTTCTCTATCTTCCTTGGATTTTGGCAGTTTTTTTTTTTTTTTAAGAAATGAGATCTTTTAGCCTTTAATGGATTTTTTTAATTATTTTTATAGATCTTTTATAAAAAGAGCATAAACTTAAAAAACAATAATTCTAAGTGACTTATCACTAAAGTATCAAAATTTCTAAACCTTTTAATCTATTATTGATAATTTTAGAGATTTTATTTCTATAAAAATGGTTAATCATTACAACTTTTTCAATTCCACCGGATACCATCAACTCGCTTGTTTGGGCCTAATCCTTAATAACAAAAACAACTTTTAGTATTTTTGTTATCAATACCGTGCTCCTGTTAGCATATAGGATTTTGACTAATGACCTTTCAAATGCAAGAACGACTTGCTGGAATCGGGAATGGAAAGAAGACTAATCTTAAAGCAATGGCCTACTGGAATCACGAATGGAAAGAAGGCTAATCAAGAGCAACGGCTTGCTAGGATCAAAAAGGAAATGAAGATGAAAAATGGATAGATGAAGATTCCGGCATAAATTGAACAATATAAGATCAATCAAGAGATATCAATCAAATCAGCATCCAAGCCAGATTAAGGAAGGGAATCACTCAAGCAAAATCAAGGATAGAACGAATCAACAATGATGTTTGCGATTATGAAAGTTTACAAAAAATCCCTCTGTCATCGCAACACTCTATACAAGGCAGAGTTCTCTCAAGAAGAAAAGAAGATACACAAACTAGAAGACCTCGCGAACCTATTTGATATGGACGTGAATACTCAATCAAGGAATCATTACAAATCCTTGATTGAATGAAACACTTTGGGTTTTCCTAATAGAACTAAAAATAGCTACATCTCAAAAATTGTATATATAGTCCTCCTCGTCAACCTAGATAGTTACACACTTTACTTGAACTTGTACTCTTGATTTTCTCTATCAATAGCATAGGTTATACGAGTAGATTTTGCGTCGAGTATTGAAATCTGATTTGCATATCAGATAAGTGTAGAAGTCACTACTATATCACCCTTCATCAAAAAGCAAGGAAACCTTGTAACCCAAGAGGACAGAACTAGGCACCACACCGATGATTCGAACCAGTATAAAAATCTTTCTCTCTAATTTTTACTTTCGTTTATTATATATAGTTTGTGATACTAACTTGCAGCAAGTCAACTCTCAACTGTGAGCAGTCGACTACGGAAGAATTTTAATTCACCCCCCACCCCCTTAAGCTTCAGTCCCTAGCTTAATTCGAATGCACTGCATGCTACTAAGGGAACTCCAATCAAAATACTCTTCATGCAAGAATTTTATTTGTAGTGACTCAAGACCCTCCAGTTGAAGTACGTGTCAAAATTTCTTATCGAGGGCCCAAGCTCTTACCACAATTCCACCTTTTTCACTCCTTTTTGAATCCTTTTGCCTTTTGGTAATTATTTTTAAAATTTATTTTTTATATAAAATCTTCTGAAAAAACGCTCTTATCCCCATCTCACAATACCCAAATGAATTTTTGCTGGCTGGCCCAACCCTAATGCAATTTTATTGATCTGATCATCAGAGATGAAGTTGTGGTTCCAAATAACCAAATTAATGACTTGTGTCTTTGTTGGTGGGCCCTGAAATTGAAATATGATTAAATGGGCTAAGAGCCCACTGCTTTTTGCCGTTATTGATTTGTTCCTTGTAAAGAACTCGAGAAAAGGGCATTCAAACGATATAAGTTTTGTCGCAATTAAATTTACCATACTCGATGTTTGGATCTGAAAAATTTACCAAACTCGGGGGTCAAAACAACGTTCTATTGATGGGAGGTCTCTTATCATATTTGGTTTGTTTGGAAAATTAAGCAAAAGTGTAGGGGTTTAGTTTGACAAATGAACTGGTGGTATACAATGAATATTCTAAAATAATTTTACTCTAATAAGTTTTAGGTTAATGACCTTTGATAGTTAACTTCTAATAAAGGAGATAAATATAATACAGTTAATAAAATCCAACTATACATATATTTCCTTCTTGCATAGAATATGTTGTACCTTCCAATGTACATGTATAGATATATATTCACGTGGAAGATACTGAATTTAGATGAATTGGCTACCTAAGAATTGCATCAGCCGTTGGTTCCTTCTATTACATGTGCAGACTAATCGTCAAAGGGGCATGTAACTGGGCATTGAATAAGTGTTTTGCCAACAACTTAAGTATCCATCCATTTACTAGACAAGGAAAGATGATCAAGTTGGCTTTCAATGTCCCAAAATAAATTAAATATTATTTATCTACATTTTTATATTGTCAGGAATGTTGTCAATTTATTAACACTCATCTAATTATTATGCTTTTTTCTTTTTTTCATGGGTAGTATATTCAACACTATAGTTTCAAATGTATTAAAAAAATCACAACGAAGTAATTTTATGGGTAATATCTGAGAAAATAGTTAAAATATAATGGGGGTAATTCCATTGGTGCCTGGAGGCACTTGAGAAAATAATGAAGTATATAAATGATATATGAGAATGATTGGGTAATTTTATGAGTCGTATAATTAACAAAGAATTGAAGTTTCAAATGCGTAGTTCAATCTCCCAAAAATATTCGTATAATTATTTTGGAGTTTGAACCAAAAACTCCACGAAAATGAAGAAATGACTCTAATTGCTTTCAAATAAAGGAACCAAAGAGTGGCAACCACGCCGTTTTTACTATAGAAAATTGGAAAAATTACATAAGAAGAAGACGACAACAATAACATACCCAGTGAAATCTCACAAATGGGGTCGGCGGAGGATAGAGTGTACGTAAACCTTACCACTACCTCATGGAGATACAAAGACTGTTTTCGAAAGACCCTCGGCTCAAAGTAATAGTCCTAAGAAAGGGAGAATCACAATATATGTATGTATATATATATATATATCATAGCAGCTGAAACGAAAAGCGATGCAAATTCTACAAGACAAGGACAATATCAATATCAAGATAATTGGATAATCAAGGGCAATAACACAATTATAATGGCACGCCTAGACCTAAGACCAACCCTAAACCATCACAGGGCAAGACAACATTCTATTCATGCTAGCCTTCTATCCTTACTAGCCTTCTACCCTAATACGTGACCTCCATTCCTTCATGTCTAAGGTTATGTCCTCGGTGATATGAAGTTGTGTCATATCCTGTCTAATCATCTTTGTCCAATACTTTTTCGGTCTATCCCTACCCCTCCTATAGCCCCCAAATCCAACTGCTCACACCTCCTAACTGGGGCGTCGACACACCTCCTCTACATATGTCCAAACCATCTCAGTCTCGCTTCTCTCACCTTGTCTGTCATAGAAGCCACTCTCGCCTTCTCCTGAATAACCTCGTTGCTACTTTTATCACTCCTAGTATGTCCACACGTCTATCTCAATATCCTCATCTCTATAACATGCATTTTCTGAACATGAGAGTTCTTGACTAACCAGCACTTCACACCATATAGTAACGATGGACTAACCACCATTTTGTAAAACTTACCTTTAAGTTTGAGTGGTATCTTTTTATCACATAGGACTCCAGAGGTAAGCCTCAATTTCGTCCATGCTATCCCAATACGATGCGTGACATCATCGTCAATGTCTCCATAAGAAGACAAACATGTGATATATATTTATTAAACACAATTATAATTTTAAAAAATTACGATTCATAGTTATAATTAAAATTTTATAATAAATTTCTCATTCCTCTCTCCCTCCCTTCCATGCCTCTCCCCTCTTTGCACTCTTGCTCACCTTTCTCTCTCTCAAAATAAAAATAGTAACACTCAATAATATAAAATGACCACCATCAATGACACAAATATAAATGGTCACAGTCGATGATACAAATACGAATGGCAACACAAACACCCATGGTAACACATAAATACAATACGTAAGGCAACAAACGAATATAAATGCACATGAATACAAATACAATTTGTAATGAATTACAACAACGATAAAATTGTATTTGTTGATACAATTATATTCGTCGATATAAATTGTATTTGTTAATATACTTGATACAACTGATTTGCATCAATGAATTAAATACAATAGTCTTTGGTACAATTATTCATTGATAAAAATCAATTGTATTTATGATATAATTGTCGGTCAGATATACAATTATCGATCAGATATACAAATCAATTATACTTCTTGCCTCTCGCCTCTCTCTCTAAGATCTCACTCGTCTCTCTCCTCCCTTTAGTAGTTAATATTTTTATACAAATCAATTGTATCAATTGTATTCGTGATACAATGATCGATCATATATACAAATCAATTGTATTTGTGATGCAACTATCAATCAGATATACAAATCAATTGTATCTCTCTTCTCTCTCTCCCAGATCTCGCTCGCCTCTCTCCTCCTTCTAGCATATAATTATATTTTATAATTAAGCAAATTATATCTAAGGAGCCTGATTATATTTCTAATCTTAGATGTTTTTGAAATTTCCTTAAAAAATTCATGGGCATCTTATTTTGACTTTCATATTTAACCTATAGCCAAATTTTTTTCTTCTTTTTCTGGTAGCTATTGTAGGCATTGTTTAGAAAAAATAACTCCGAAGTATAATGCTTGAACCAAAGTCTATGAAAATCATAAAAGAAACTTAAATTATTTGAAATGAATAAAAAATTTATAGTTTGATTTAAAAATGCATTTGTCGTCAATACTTTGGTCCAGTAATGCTCTTGTTGTTGATAATTTAGTCCTAAAATACCCCTATTATTACAAAATGGGTTAAAAATATCCTTTTTTGAATAAATATATTATGTTTTTATTAAAAAAAGACAAATCTTGTTCTGTTAACCATATGCAAGCTACCATGGTTAATAATTTGTTAGAAGTTAGTTGAAGTTTGTTAGATGTTGGTTGTAGGTTGATAGTGACTTGTAACTAACTACTCAAACTCTATAAATGCAACTCACTCACACCACATGAATGGTGTGTGTGTATGCACAATGTGACTATTGATAGCAATGTAATCTTCTCTCCTTTTCTCTTCTTCTCTGTAACATCTCCTCTGCTTCTTCTTCTTCTGCTGCATCTGTAGCTTCTCATCTTCGACTTCCATCTTTTCTTCTCGTCTAACTCGTCTTGATTTATATAGTCGTCTAACAAGACTCCATCACTGAAGTTATTATGATATCAGAGCGTTTGGTAAGATTCTAGAACTGGAACAAGCAGTTAAGTATTGGAGAAAAAAAAACAAGAAGTGCAGGTGCTCATCTTTGAAAGGTGTTTGAGTCGCAGTCATGTTTCAGCATTCTCAGTTTCGAAGCAAGTTCAATGGTGAATCTAGGTGAAGCTGCAACTGGAACACTAGGTGCTGAGAACTTCAACTCAAACACAGCAGCATCTGAGCTGGTAATACCAAATATTGACCACAATCAATCAAAATGATACTCCATGTAGCTCATTAATTTCTCTTCAACTAGTTGGTTCAGAGAACTACGCGATCTGGAGTAGATCAATGAGAATTGGATTAATAGGCAAGAGTAAACTTGGATTCATTGATGGTAGATATCCTAAGTCTAAGTTTGGACCTGAGTTTTCTGATGCTTGGGAGAAGTGTAATGTTGTAATCCTCTTTTAGATTATGAATGCAGTTCGACCAGGATTGCTGGGGACTGTGGTGTATGGAGGAAATGCACACAAGGTTTGGTATGATCTAAAGGAAAGGTTCGACAAGATAAATGGAGCTCATGTGTATCAACTCCATAAAGAAATTCATGGTCTAAGTCAGGGAACCATGTCAGTTTCAGATTATTATACAAAGCTCAAAGGCTTGTGGAATGAATATGATTCAATTATGCCTTGTCCAGGTTGTTCATGTCCTGAGTCTAAGAAGTTTCAAGATCATTATGAGTATCAAAGGTTACTAGAGTTCCTAATGGGACTAAATGAAACCTACTCTGCAGTTAGAGGACAGATTTTGATGCAGTCTCCAACTCCAAATCTGAACAAAGCCTTTTCCCTTTGTCATGGATCATGAAAGTCAAAGGAACATAGCACACACTAACTATGAAGCATGCCTTCCTAAACTGATGGAAAGTACTGCATTGTTTAGCCAAAAAGGGAGTGGTCATAGTGTTGGTAATGGGAATTCTGGTCATCAACCTGGTGGAGGTGGTGGTAATCCAATTAGAAGTCACTATGAAGCTCAGTTCAATCCTCAGAAACCACAAAAGTCTGTTATTACCTGTGAGGTGTGTGGCTACAGAGGTCACACTAAGGAGCAATGCTTCAAGGCCAAAGGATATCCAGTTGGCTGGAGATCCAAGAAGAAAACTGGTAGTTCTACACCTAGCTCTAGTTCCTTTGCTAACCAAGTTACAGTTGCTCAAAGTGTAGGCTTATCACACAATGAAGAACCTAGTGCAGCATACAAGTCACCTGCAGCTTTCTTCACAAAAGAATAATATCAGCAAATAATGCAGTTACTAACCAAAGGCAGTGACACTGGTGGAGAGCATTCAGCCAAAGAAGCCACAGCAGATAGAGTTTTATCAATACTAGTGTCCAAATATGTGAATAAGGAGTGGATAATTGACACAGGAGCCACTAACCATATGACATCTCAACTGTCATCACTAGATAAATGTACCTCAGTGTCTAAGCCTGAAAGAAGGCATGTACTACTACCAACAGGAAATGTTGCATTAGTGTCTCATGTTGGAAGCACAAAAGTATTTGGAGATCAAGTTATTGACAATGTTCTCTTTGTTCCTGATTTTAAATGCAACCTCTTATCTGTGTCTCAACTAACTAAGGAGCTTCAATGCATGGCAGCCTTCTTTCCTGATTTTTGTGTCTTTCAGGATCTCTACAGTGGACAGGTCAAGGGGATTGGTAGAGAAGATGAAGGACTCTACATCCTCAAGGAAGTCTTCCACCATACTGATCCTACTCAGAGGAGATGCAATACTTCTACTGCTCAAGCTTCTTCTACTAGTGGTGTATATGGTAGTAGTTCTGATTCAAGTACACTTTGGCATAGCAGGTTAGGACATGCTCCTATTGATGTAATAAGAAGGTCCTCTAGTCTTGCAGGAGTAGATATCTCTGACAGCTCACCTTGTACAGTGTGTCCATTAGCAAAACAAACAAAAGTTCATTTTCCTGTAAGCAATCACACTTCAAAGGCACTCTTTGACTTGGTGCATTGTGATGTCTGGGGACCATATAGAGTACCTACTCATAATGGAATGAAATACTTTGTTACTGTAGTAGATGACTACTCCAGATTCACTTGGCTATTTCTTCTCACAACTAAATCTGATACTATAGTTGTGATGAGACATTTTTTTGCTCAAATCCATAATCTGTTTTCAACTTGTGTCAAAGTGCTTAGAACTGATAATGGGACTGAATTCATGAGCACAACCTTTCAGTCCATACTGTCAACTCTGGGAATATGTCATCAAACCACATGTGTATACACTCCTCAGCAAAATGGTGTGGTAGAAAGGAAGCACAGAACTATCTTAAACATGGCAAGAGCCTTGAGGTTCCAGACATCAGTACCCTTGCAGTTTTGGGGAGAATGTGTTACCACAACTGTCTATATCCTTAATAGACTTCTATCTAAACTGTTGTCTTATAAGTCTCCCTTTGAGATACTGTATCAACATCCTTCATCCCTCTCTCATATCAAAATTGTTGGTTGCCTATGTTATGCTACTTGTCCAGCCATCATAGATAAGTTCTCTCCTAGAGCCATACCTGCTGTGCTTATGGGATACTCTTTGTCTCAAAAGGGGTACCTTCTATATGATCTACATACTAAGTCCTTGTTTGTGAACAGGCATGTTGTGTTTAAAGAAGACATGTTCCCTTTTAGAGATTTTCAAACCTCATCCAATCCTATCTTTCCTGTCTTAACTCTAGTACAACCTGATAATGATCATCCCCCTACTAGCCTGTCACCTGCTGTTCCTCCTCAAGACTCTCAGCGACCACTTACTCTTGAAGACCATTCTCCACTTCCATCTCCTACAGCATTTCCTACCAGAAAGTCCTCCAGATCAACCAAACCTCCTATCTGGCTTTAGGATTTTGTTACTCAATCCAAAAGTCACTCTTGTCTGTTTCCAGTTTCTGACTTTGTTAGCTACAAACACTTGTCTCCTTCTTACAGCTCCTGCATCAAGACATTCTCAGCTATCTCAGAGCCCTCTTCTTATCATGAAGCTGCTCTTGACCCTCAGTGGATCCATGCAATGCAGCAGGAAATAAATGCCTTGATAGACAACAAAACTTGGAGTCTGGTAGATCTTCCTCCTGGTAAGAAGCCTATTGGCTGCAGATGGATCTACAAAGTAAAATACAAATCTACAGGTGAAGTGGAGAGGTATAAGGTCAGGCTAATTGCTAAGGGTTATAGCCAACAAGAGGGGCTCGATTATGGGGAAACTTTCAGCCCTGTGGCCAAAATGGTTACTGTGAGATCCATCATAGCACTTGCTGCTTCAAAGGGTTGGCTCATCCACAAACTCTACAAGTCTCTATATGGTCTCAAATAAGCACCAAGGCAGTGGAACTTCAAGCTAACACAGTCTTTACTTCAGCTGGGATTTTATCAAAGTCACTATGATCACTCACTCTTCACTAGACATGATAAACATGATATACTCATTGTGCTGGTATATGTAGATGATCTTTTGATCACTGGTAGTAACCAGGATATCATCAGAGACACCAGAAAAGATCTACAGAAGGAGTTCAAGATGAAGGATCTAGGAGAGCTCAAATTCTTCCTAGGGATTGAATGTGCCAGATCAAGCAAAGGGATCCACATGTCTCAAAGGAAATATGCTCTTGAACTAATAGCTGAGTGTGGTCTAGGGGGAGCTAAACCTGCAGCAACTCCCCTGGAACAGAATCAGAAGCTCACATCTGCACAATATGATGAGTGTGTTGGAGGTACAGGTAATGAGGGACATGAAGATCACAAACGGCAGGATCCCAGCAGGTACTAAAGACTGGTAGGAAGACTTCTATATCTGACCATGACTAGACCTGAATTAGCCTTCTCAGTTCAGGTTTTGAGTCAGTTCATGCACTGCCCTAAAGAGTCTCACATGAAAGCTGCATTGAGAGTGGTTAGGTACATAAAAGAAGCCCCAGGTCTTGGACTACTAATGCCAGTAGAAGACACCAACAAGCTTCTAGCCTACTGTGACTCAAATTGGGGAAGCTGCCTGGAAACAAGAAGGTCTTTAACTGGCTACTTGGTCAAGCTTGGTGGAGCCTTGATATCCTGGAAATCTAAGAAAAAGAAGACTGCATCCAGAAGCTCAGCTGAAGCTGAGTTTAGGAGCATGGCTTACTGCGCTGCTGAAGTTACATGGCTTGTAGGGCTGTTTGAAGAACTTGGCATACGCATTGAGCTTCCTATAACCATGGTGTGTGACAGCAAAGCAGCTATTCAGATTGCTGCTAATCCTATCTTCCATGAAAGAACCAAACACATAGACATCAATTGTCACTTTGTAAGAGAAAAGATCAACCAAGGAATGCTGAAAACAAAATTCACACACACCAAGGATCAACTAGCTGACTTGCTCACAAAGAGTCTTGGCAAGGGCCAACATCAGCTGCTGGTGAATGAGCTTGGAGTCATGAACTTGTTCAAACCATGAGCTTGAGGGGGAGTGTTAACCATATGCAAGCTACCATGGTTAATAATTTGTTAGAAGTTAGTTGAAGTTTGTTAGATGTTGGTTGTAGGTTGATAGTGACTTGTAACTAACTACTCAAACTCTATAAATGCAACTCACTCACACCACATGAATGGTGTCTGTGTGTATGCACAATGTGACTATTGATAGCAATGTGATCTTCTCTCCTTTTCTCTTCTTCTCTGTAACATCTCCTCTGCTTCTTCTTCTTCTGCTGCATCTGCAGCTTCTCATCTTCGACTTCCATCTTTTCTTCTCGTCTAAATCGTCTTGATTTATATAGTCGTCTAACAAGACTCCATCACTGAAGTTATCATGTTCCTTATAAAAATATTACTTTTAAAAACTCTATTCTTGTTTTCTTTCTTTTTAAACCACTTTAAGTAATAAAAATGTAGGAAATTATCACTGTAACTGGTAAAGTTGTTGCAATGTGACTAGGAGGTCACGGGTTCAAGCCTTGGAAACAGTCTCTGGCAGAAATGCAAGGTAAGGTTGCGTACAATAGACCCTTGTGGTCAGGCCCTTCCCCGGACCCCACACATTGCACGAGCTTTAGTGCACCGGGCTGCCATTTTTTTATTTTTTTTCTTCTTAATCTCATTTTATCAATTAAAATAGAATAATTTGATCTACTCTAAGTTTTAACGGATAATATATGTCATATTTATAAGTTCATAATATGTCCATCATTAATTTTTATTCAAACAACGATAAAAAATAATTATAATAAAATATGAAATATTTTTATTTTTTTCCTAATTGAAGTAAAATAAACATTTGCTAATAAAAGAAATATTATTAGGAAACAAATGTGTTCAAAAATAAAATAAATAATATATTTATTTGAAAAGGGCATTTGACCCATTAAATAACAACAAAGACATTGTTGGACCAAAGTATTGACGGCAAATGTATTGTTGAACCAAACTATAAGCGAAGGATATTTTTGTTCATTTCACATATTTTAAAAACATTTTTGATCTTTTTCCGTAAAAGAAATAATGTTAACAATCCCTATATACAAGATTTCAATTTCAACAGAGTAAATTAAAAGCATCATCAATCACCATTCTACAAGCTTGAAGAAGCGATTGAGTTTTGAATATAAAACAAATTCAAATCAAGTCATGAGTGTTATTGAATAAACTTTGAAACATTATTAGTAAGAATAAAGACGGATAGTTCAAACTTTAAAAAGCTATTCTTAATTTCGAACAAATATGTCCAAAACTTAGGCATACATACTTGAAGTTTTGTCTTTGTCTAACTCAAACTTGTGATGCGCATATTGAAAGTTTGCTTGTACTGTTGTACACTCAATTGCCAAGCTTCATGTGAAAGAGTGGAAGATTTTTTGGACACTTATAAAATAAATAGGAAAAATGACTTAGTGTTTTGAAAATGAATGAGTGGATGTTCCACTAAGATGTTTCACTAGGGCAAGTTGCCCATCATCCATTTCTTTTCTTGTTATAAACTGTCATTTTGTGGTAATGAAAATGCAAGATACATACTTTTTCTCATCTGCTCCTCTCTCTTTCTCTTACTCTTTTCTCCTTCTTAAATTGCTAAGTTAGTTTATTTTATAGCATGTCATTAGCATGAGACTCTATCACTTTGAACTATTTTAAGAAGGTAACAAAAGGGTAAGAATTTTATTTTCTTAAAATATCGAATATCTCTAAACTTGAATTTGTTGCTCTTGATATATCTGAAAAAGGCTACTCATCATGGGCATTAGATGCCGAAATACATATAGAATCGATGGGTCTGACAGACACCATCAAAGATGATAATATGACATCTAGTCAAGACCGTGCCAAAGCCATGATATTTCTCTGCCACCATCTTGACGAGGGTTAAAATTACAGTACCTCACATTAAAAGACCCCCTTAAACTGTGGAAGAATCTAAAAGAAAGATATGACCACCTGAAGTTAGTCATCCTGCCACAAGCACGTCATGATTGGCTAAATCTGAGATTAATGAATTTCAAAAATATAACTGAATATAATTCTACCTTGTTTGAAATTATAGCTCAGTTAAATTTATGCGGAGAAGAAATCACTAAGCAAGACAAACTTGAAAAGACATACTCCACATTTCCACCCGCAAATATGCTCATGCAGCAACAATATCGCGAAAAGAATTTTAAAAAATATTCTGAATTACTTTCGCACCTTCTTATTGATGAATGCCACAATGAACTATTAATGAAAAATCATGATAGTTGACCCGTTGGTTCTTTGCCACTCCCTGAAGTGAATCAAACAAATTGTAACCAATGAGAAATAGGTCATGACCCAGTCGTGGTCGTGATCATGGTCGAAGAAGAAATTATAATAATGATACTCGGCTGACACCGAGAAATGATCAACAATATAAAAAGAAGAGTGTAAAGTCAGAAGCTATACCAAAGAAAAATTTAAAAAGTATATGTCATAGATGTGGAGGTATGGACACTGATCGCGGACTTGCCGGTCATCAAAATATCTGGTTCAGCTATATCAGGCATCCTTGAAGAGGACAAAAAATAATCCAGAGACAAACTTATCTCTGAAGATAATATTGAGCCTATGCATCTGGATGTAGCTGATTTCTTTAATTTTTTAGAAGAAAATATGAAAATTGATAAACCTAATAATATTTAAAGAATTTTCTTTTTATTTTTCTATATTAAATATTATGTTTGTATTTTTCTAGTCCATGTAAATAAATAAAATTTGTATAATGGGCCATGTTTTAATTATAATATTTACTTTATTTCTTTTTGAAGAAAAATAAGGATATGCCTCAAATTTTATTTAGATCAATAATCAATCACGAGAATATTTGTGTAATTAATAGTGGAACAACTCATGTCATTTTTAAAGATGAAAAATATTTTTTCAACTTGCTTAGAAGAAAAGCAAATGTTACTACAATTTCTGGTAATTCAAAAATAATTGAAGGCTCAGGAAGAGCTACCATATTTCTACCTAAGGGCACAAAAATTATTATAGAAGATGCACTATTCTTTTCTAAATCCCCAAGAAACTTGTTAAGTTTTAAAGATATCCGCGGAAATGGATATCATGTTGAGACACTAAATGAAATGAATATTGAATATCTTGGTATAACCAAGAGTGTCTCAGGCCAGAAATATGTTTTGGAAAAATTACCAACTTTGTCATCTGGCCTATATTATGCAAAAATTAGTGTAATTGAAGCACATTTGATCGTACATCAGAAGTTTACTGATTCTAAATACATTTGTGCTATGACATGATTGAATAGGTCATCCTGGATTAATAATGATTAGACGAATTTTTGAAAATTCAACTAGACATCCGTTAAAGAACTTGAAGATTCTTACGAATGATGAATTTTCATGTGCTGCTTGTTATCAAGGCAAATTGATGTCCAGACCATCAACCCTGAAGGTTGGCATCGAATCTCCTGGCTTTTTAGAGCGTATACATGGAGATATATGTGGACGTATTCATCCACCTAGTGGATTGTTTAGATATTTTATGGTCCTAATAAATGCATCATCAAGATGATCTCGTGTGTGTCTCCTATCATCTCACAACCTGGCGTTTGCGAAGTTGTTGGCAGAAATAATAAGATTAAGGGCTCAATTCCCAGATTATCCAATTAAGGCTATTCGCTTTGATAATGCTGAAAAATTTACATCCCAAGCTTTTGATGATAATTGCTTATCAATTGGGATAAAAATTGAACATCCTGTTGC
This sequence comes from Solanum dulcamara, assembly GCF_947179165.1. Classification (NCBI taxonomy): domain Eukaryota; kingdom Viridiplantae; phylum Streptophyta; class Magnoliopsida; order Solanales; family Solanaceae; genus Solanum; species Solanum dulcamara. Next base: position 69,845,358 of record NC_077241.1, on the reverse strand, counting down.
TCATGATCATACTCAAAATGGCCTTGCAGAGTCATTTATTAAGCACCTACAACTGATAGTCAGACCTCTACTAATGAAAATAAAATTGTCAATTACTATTTGGGGCCATGCTATCTTACATGCATCAGCACTTATACATCTCAGATCGATAAATTATAATAAATACTCTCCATCACAATTAGTATTTGGTCATGAGCTAAATATAGCTCATTTAAGAATTTTTGGTTGTGCAGTATACGTGCATGTAGCACCACCATAACATACAAAGATGGACCCTCAACGAAGGTTGGGCATCTATGTTGGGTTTGACTTACCCTCCATAATTCGATACCTTGAACCATTGACTGAAGACTTATTTACTGCTCGATTTGTAGATTGTCGGTTTGATGAAATAACTTTTTCGCAATTAGGGAGAGAGAAAAAGGAACTCGAAAGAGAAATTGCGTGGAAAATTTCATCAATATCTCATTTTGATCCACGTACTCGCACATGTGAGCAGGAGGTCCACAAGATCATCCATTTACAGAAAATAGCAAATCAAATATCAGATGCATTTACTGATTTACAATGGATAACTAAGTTGCATATCCTTGTAGTGAATGTGCCTGTCCGGATTGATGTCCCAAAAGGACTATCTACTAGTATAATAGCTTCTAAATCCTAAACACGTCTGAAGCGTGGTAGACCATTGGGTTCAAAGGATAAAAATCCAAGAAAAAGAAGCGTGAGGAATAACAAAAATGATACTACAAAAGAACCTCCCGAAGAAGGTCAAGATTTGAGTAATCTTGATATTCATGAAGAAATCAGTGAATCCGAGACTCAAGTGAATGAAGAACTTTCAATAAGTTCTACCACTGATGAGATAAATTTAGATCGATCAAAAATTACGGTGAATAATATTTTTGCATATAATGTTGAACTTAACCTCATACAAGATAGTGAAAGTCTTGAGCCTAAATCCGTCGAATAATGTCGACGTAGATGTGATTGGACAGAATGGCAAAAGACAATTCAATCAGAATTAGACTCACTTGCTAAACGTGAGGTTTTTGGACCTGTGGTCCAAATTCCTGAAGGTGTAAAACCAGTTGGCTATAAAATGAATTTTTGTGTGAAAACGAAATGAGAGAAATGAAATTATAAGATACAAGGCACGCCTTATTGCACAAGGATTCTCTCAAAGACCCATGGTCAACTATGAAGAAACATATTCACCTGTTATGGATGAAATAACTTTTCGATATCTCATCAGTTTAGCTGTACATAAAAAATTTGAAATACATCTAATGGATGTAGTTACAGCTTACCTTTATAGTTCACTTGATAATGAAGTTTACATGAAAATCCATAAGGATTAAAATTGCTTGAAACATGTAATAAGTCTCGGGAGATGTACTCAATGAAATTGCAAAGATCATTATATGGTCTGAAACAATCAGGGCGCATGTGGTATAACCGCCTTAGTGAGTACTTGATAAATGAAAGTTATATAAATGATGTCATTTATCTATGCGTTTTTACTAAGAAAATAGAATCAGAGTTTGTTATACTCGCCGTTTATGTTGATGACATAAATCTCATTGGAACCCCTGAAGAGGTCTAAAAGGCGACTGAATATCTAAAGAAAGAATTTGAGATGAAAGATCTTGGAAAGACAAAACTTTGTCTGGGTCTGCAAATTGAACATTTAGCAAAGGGGTCTTTGTCCACCAATCTGCCTACACTGAAAAAATCTTAAAATGATTTTACATGAACAAAGCACGTCCATTAAGTACTCCAATGGTTGTTCGACCACTTGAAGTGGAAAAAGATCTATTTCGACCTCCAGAAGAGGATGAAGAACTTCTTGGTCCTGAAGTACCATATTTCAGTGTTATTGGTGCACTTATGTATCTTGCTAACGCAACCAAATCTGATATAATATTTTTTGTTAATTTGCTGGCAAGGTATAGGTCATCCCCAACGTGAAGGCATTGGAACGATATCAAACATATTTTGCGTTACCTAAATGGTACTGTTGATATGAGTTTGTTTTATACTAACAAAGGTTGTGCAGACCTTATTAGTTATACAGATGCAGGTTATTTATCAGAACCACATAAAACTCGATCTCAAAGAGGCTATCTATTTACACAAGGAGGAACTGCTCTATTACGACGATCTACAAAGTAGTCTATTGTTGCTATTTCTTCAAATTATGATGAAATAATAGCAATTCATGAAGCAAGTAGAGAATGTGTGTGGTTGGAATCGATGATAAAGTTCATCAAAGAAAGATGTGGCCTGAAAAATGATGTCAAAGTACCCACAGTTATATTCGAAGACAATGCCGCGTGCATAGTTCAATTGAAAGGTGGCTTCATAAAAGAAGACAGAACGAAATATATTTCACCAAAATTATTCTTCACACATGATCTCCAGAAGAATGGTGATATTGGTGTTCAAAAAATTCGTTCGAGTGATAATCTTGTATATTTATTCACAAGGGCATTATCAACGTCAACTTTTAAAAAGCTAAGATATAAGATTGGAATGCGTCGTCTCCAAAATATCAAATGAAGTTTTCATCAAGGGGGGTAAAATACGCGTTGCACTCCGTTTTCCTTTACCAAGGTTTTGTCCTACTAGATTTTTCTGGTAAGGTTTTTAATGAGGCAGTACTCAAGGCGTATTACCAGATATGTGTCATTTTTTTCATTCACTAAGCCTTTTTTTCACCAGGTTTTTTCTAGTACAGTTTTAACGGGGCACAATATCTATGGGTCTTCAGGATAACTATATATATTGTTTTTTGTATAATTTTTTTTTTTAATTATATGTGGACATCCAAAGGGGAGTCTTTCGAAAATGGATGAGTGGATGTTCCACTAGGGCAAGTTGCCCACCATCCATTTATTTTCTTGTTATAAATTGTCATTCTATGGAAATGAAAATGCAAGATACATATGTTTTCTAATCTGCTCCTCTCTGTTTCTCTTACTCTTTTCTCCCTCTTAAATTGTTAAATTAATTTATTTTATAATATTTAACATTTTTATATATAAAAAAATGTAATTCTTTTTGAAGAAAAAGCTATAAAATTTTAAAAAATTATAAGACCAAAAAAGAGTAATTCTCCCCAATATGAAATTTTATTTAGTGCTTTTCGACACAAATTTAAATTTAATCGAATTTTAATATGTAAAAAAAGGCAGTCCGGTGCATTAAAGTTTTTGTTATGCGCGGGTTCACCACAAAGGGTCGTACGCAGCCTTGCCTTTGAAAAAAAAACAAAAAAACTCTGTAGTCTGCTTCGTCTATCATTTTTTTTTGTTGATATTTCACCATTTTCGCTATTTTGGTGTTTTACTGAAGCTGCTATATCCAAGTTTCGATCAGGTACATTTTTTTTAAAATCAGAAATTAGTTTGTCTGTTTTATACAAGGAAAGTTGTTTGTGCCTGTCTTCTGTTTGATGAAGTTCCTCTAAGAACCTCTCTCTGTCTATGTATTTGTCTTTTGATGGTGAATTGCTTCCATTTATTTCTTTTATCTGCAAAATTTTTATGAAAATAAAACATTGAGATATAATTGGTGAACCCTTTTTTTTGTCTCTATAGTGTAAATGATATGGAGGTGAGTGTGTTGCTTGTTGCAGGCAGAAGAATATAATGGAGTGGGCGTTTGTGCATAAAATATGGGAAAAATCGATTTCGAGCAATGTTGGTTCAGGTTTGTGAATGTAACATTTCTGAAGAAGTTTATGTGTTCTTTTTTACTTTAACATGTATAGTCAGCTGAGATGGGTTCTACCACTTTCAGGTCAACCATTGAAGGCTGCTTTGCTTTTAAATTACGACCCTAATGCCCCTTCTCGTCTGATGTCTACCATGTAAGGGAAAGTGTGGAAAAACCATTTATAGCTTTTTTGTTTTCTGTTAATGTTTATTTTGAGGTGGCTAACTGGTTATTTAAAGCAATGCAATTGATCCTTTCTAGTATGAATGTTCCGCGAGCATTACAAGTTCAGAAAGGGTATTCTGCTTTTTGGTTTCTCACGGTAGGTTTACATTGTTATATTTCTGAGTTGGTCAATAATTTGTATACTAGAGTAATCTCTTTTCAGAGAGATTAATTAAGTTAACTTCAAAACTGAACCAAGCTTCATTTCTCAGATTTGTGGTGATATTATTTGTGTGATTTCAGTATTTAACTTGGATAAGGTTTGATGCGGTTGAGTGCTTCTTGACTTTGGGAAGTTTTTTTTATTCTTAGACGTTAGTCAGAGAAATTGTGGATTCACAAATCATCCAAGTGATTAGATTGGAGAAGAAAGTAGAAAATATTCCCTACAGAAAAATCCTACTTCTATTAAGCAAAGATGGCAAGCATACTTGTACAAACTCTTAAACGAAGAAGGGGATAGAGACATTGTGTTGGGTGAATTGGTGCACTCTGATAGACTTCGGGACTTTGGGTATTGTAGGTGTGTTAGGGTTGAGGAGGTTAGACGTGCTATTAGCAGGATGATAAGGGAAAGAGCGGCTGGACCCAATGAGATTCTGGTGGAATTTTGGAAGAGCACGGACAAGGCAGGTGTGAAGTGGTTGACTAGGTTGTTTAGTGCTATTTTTAAAACGATAAGAATGACCGACGAATGGACGTGGAGTACAATGGTTCGATTGTACAAGAACAAGGGTGATATCTCAAATTGTAATAATTACAGGGGTATCAAATTGCTAAGCCACACTATGAAGGCTTGAGAGAGAGTGGTGGAGATGAGGATGAGGAAAGGGGTGTTCATTTCTGAGAATCAATTTGGATTCATGCCAGGACGTTCGACTACGGAAGCCATCCACCTTATGCAGAGATTGCTGGAGAAGTATAGTGAAAGGAAGAGGGACCTTCATATACTGTTCATTGATCTTGAAAAGGCTTATGACAAAGTCCTGAAGGATGTTCTCTAGAGGTGTTTAGAGGCTAAAGGTGTTCCGATGGTGTATATTAGGGCGATAAATGACATGTATGATGGAGTCAAGACTCAGGTTAGAATGATGAGAGGAGACTCGAAGCACTTCCCAGTTGAGATGGGGCTACATTAGGGATCAGTTCTTATCCCTTTCCTATTTCCTTTGGTAATGGATGAGTTGACGCGATCTATTTAGGAGGAGGTTCCTTGGTGTATGTTATTTGCAGACGACATAGTATTGTTTGATGAGACACGAGACAAAGTTAATGCTAGGTTAGAGGTTTAGAGACAGACTCTGGAGTCCAAAGGGTTCAGGTTGAGCATGACCAAAAAAAAGTATTTGGAGTGCAAATTTGGTATTGTGTTAGATGAAGTGGACGTAGAAGTGAGGCTTGCCACACACCCTATTCCCCAAAAAGAGTTTTAATTATCTTTTGTCCGTACTCTAGGGTAGTGGGGACATCGTATTAGGGCGGCATGGATGAAATAGATGCTTGCCTCTGGAATCTTGCATGATATGAAGGTACCACCCAAATTTAAAGGGAATTTTTAGACCATCATTGTTGTATGAGTTGGAGTGCTTGCCAGTCAAGAACTCACTTGTTCGGAAGATCATGTTGTGGAGATAAGGATGTTGAGATGGATGTGTGAGCATACTAGGAGGGACAATATTAGGAATGAGGTTATTCGGGAGAAGGTAGGAGTGACCTTTGTGGTGGACAAGATGAGGGAAGCGAGGCTAAAATGATTTGGACATGTGCAAAGGAGGTGAGTTGACGCTCCATTGAGGAGGTGCAAGAGGGTGGTTGTAGGGGGTATTCGGAGGGGTACAGGTATGCCGAGAAAATATTGGGGAGAGGTGATTAGAAAGGATTTGCCGCAGTTTCATATTACTGAGGACATGACTCTAGATAGGAAGGAGTGGCGGACGCGTATTAGGGTAGAAGTTGGGGCGAAGTGTTCTCTTGCCTTATGTTGTGTATTGTGTTTCAATTATCACACTATTTTGCTGCTGTTATTGTTTCATTCTTGTAGATTTTACATTGCCTTTCTTATTAACGACTATGCTTTCTTCATTGTTTCTTCTTCTTCTTTTACTTGGGTTGATGCACTTGAGCCGAGGGTCTTTTGGAAACAGCCTCTCTACTTCCTTGAGGTAGTGTTAAGATCTGCGTACACTCTACCCTCTCCAGACTCCACTTAGTGGGATTTCACTGGGCATGTTGTTGTTGTTGTTGTAGTAGTAGTAGACAAAAGATGGTCATCTAAAGTAGGAAGAAGAACCTAATGTTACAAGTTGTTGGTTTATATGCTAGGGGAGAAATGCCTCGGATGGCGTGGGGGGGGGGGGGAGGGGGGGAAGGTTAGTTAGCTCTTTCTTCCCTATGGCCTTTTTTGCAAAATTTGCTTTGTGAATTGTTCAGACTTTAGACGGGGGATGTCTTAGAGTGACGAAGCTTGTGTACCTGCTTAAATGAAGTTAAGATGAGTGACTTAAGTTTTGGGCTCCAGTTCCTCTTAATGAGACTAGGAAGTACTTTCTGAAACGTTTATATATAACTAAAAAATATATTTTTAGCTTTCTTGCACAGTATCATTTTTTGGTACAGAACCCCCTTTACTCTACTACTCCACCCCTGTCACTAACTGGCAAAGGAAGCTGATTTCTAATTATTGAACGTGTTGCTAATACTGAAAGCATGGAAACATTGATAAAGTAAAGTAAAGAGAAAACTCTTGTTGATTGAATGGTGAACAACAAAAAAGAATTCTGTAATGGGGGTTTTGAAGTTACATAAGAGTGTTCTGGCTCTTGGGTTTCTAATTTTTATTGACAATTAGCAAAGAATAATTTACAACACATTCACAGCAATTCTTTTAACTTTAAACAATAACATACAATTATATTCTTCACTTTCAATGCACCATGTCCAACTAGAAGCGGTTAAATATTTGAGTTTGCAAATCCGAACTGAAAAGTCAATTTGAGTATGCTGGAAAAAAGTTACTGTTCGTTATATGAATAGTATGCTTACATAAAATTGACTTGGTGCCTCCATGACATTGATATGTCCATGGGACCACCATTTACATGAGCCATGATTGAAATTGAATATTTGCGTGCCACCAACTTTGATAGATTGCTGATAAAACAATCATGTAGCCAGGTTGCATATGGCTGGATGAAATATATAGTGCTGACTTGACAATAATTAGGCAATAGTTTTGGCGATGACCTGGTGTTGATTAGGCAAAGACCATTTTTGACTACACGATAACATGGTGCTTGATGGGTAAAAGCTGAGGGCTGACTTGTCAGGTCAGATGATATGGGTTGATAAAATTGGCCTTGGGGAATTCTTGGTGCATGGGACACATGAGACAGATGGAGAAATTTTGAGGATGATGTTTTCACCATCGTGTTCTTAACGTTAAACATAAATATACAAGAATAAGTAGAACTACAAAGTGGAAGGGAAATTTTGACCAATATGGAGCCGACCTTTGGTAGTTAAAAGTTACTTGAGTCTATCAAATTGTCGAGGTTCTGATGCTTAATGACTGATACCTGTTAACAGATATAAGAAAAAGGTAAGCTCTTGTTGAATTGAGTGGTGAACAATAAATAATGGACTCCTTACAGAGTAGTTTTGAGCTAGATGAGATAAGATAAGTTCCCTAATTTCTTGATTCTCTAATGATTATGACATTCAACAACATCTATGCCTCAATCCCAAGTTAGTCGGATTCTCTATAAGAACCTCACTATCGTGTCACATAGAATTTATTCGATATTCTATATCTGGGTTTCTTTTAACTCTAGAGGTTCTCCACAATTTCAAGTGACACACACCTCTAAATAGGCTAAAGAGACTTCTAGCAGAAATTGATCCTATGCAAGTGTACTTTCAAGAATAAACCTTACACTAACTAGTTTATTTTATCTATATGGACCTTTTTCTTCTGTTTTTTTTCTTTCTATAGTCTGTGTGGATTTTTAAGGGTGGTAAGTCTTATCATTATTACAACATAATCATTAAAATATCTATACAATATTCTTAATGAGTCTCTTGGCATTCAAAAACATAATTATTACGAGTATTGCATGGGATATTTTTTAGGATTAGCATGATTTTCAACAAAAAAAACTATAAGCTATTACACCACAATGGTTCAGCATGATGTGAATGATGTAAGGTAGTACGACTTAAACCGAATATATCATTTCATCAACAAGAGCTTACAACCATGATACGAGCTTAGTGTCATCCAAACCCTGAAGGGCATTTCTCTTTTTCTTTATTCAAGTTACTTGTGATGCAACTGTTGCACTAACTATATTCTTAAGACGCAAAATGATAAAGCACCACAAGCATCTTGCTACTACGTTGGTAAGGCTAGGCAAGGTGTTTCTGTGCCAGTTGACACTATAGACAGGAGCTGAGCTGTTGACAAGCTGGAGCTCCACTAAACTGGGTGTTATAGTTATGAGGAATATCCGATATCCATTTATATCTCTTGCTTGGGGAGCATTAGGCCTGGCCTCCAAAACTTATTATAGTGTTGCCGCATCTTGTGGCTGTGTTGGTAAAGGTTAGGTAAGGTTTTTCTGTGCAAATTGACACGAAGCTGTTAAAATGTTGGAGCTCCACTAAACTGGGTAATATAGTTATGAGGGATACCCCTAGATATCTTTTGTTTGTGGTGTGTGCGCGCGGAGGGTGGGGGGGCATTAGGCATTGCCACCTGAACTTATGTTTCCTCCTCAAAATTACACTTTTCAAAGATACTAATAATGCAAAGGCTTCTCCACTTGCCCTAACTTGTGTGACTGTTGATCAAACCCTTGTGCCTCAATCAAATACCACCAGTACTGTGATAAAAGTGATCTTTTTTAATCTTTTACTATAACACAATGGTCTTTTCCACTTCAGTATAAGCAACTTGACTCGTCATTCCTGGGGCTTTCTTTTTGGTCATCTTTCCTTGAGACTTGAGATTTATTATAGTTTTAGAAGAGGAGACTGTACAACCATTATCCTTGTTCTGATCCTGGAAGCCTACATGGTTAAAGATCTTGCTTTAGGGGTATCCACAACAAAATACTGAAAATCAAAGTTCAAGTATCATTTTCTTGTCCTATACTTTGGAGTTGACAGTCTTTGGGTGAAGTAAGTACTGGCTTTCTACTGGTCCTTTTCGATTAGTAAAGATGTACTTATTGACAGTAAGAAGACTCAATATCCAAGCTTTGTACATTTACACTGATTGCTTTATGCAAAAAGATGGTTTTGCAAAGTTCATTGAATCTGGACATATATGAACATCACAAGTGCTCCCAAAATAGACCAAGTATGGTGCTCTGTATTTGTAGGAAGGTTCGTTCAGCTTTCAACTTTTATTGCACTCCGAAAACAACCAATGCTTTAGTTGTGAAGTAACAGAAGAAACTTTACATACTTTCCTCTGATATGGAACAAGAAGATCAGATAAGAAGCAAAAAAGAAAAGTTATTTCTAGAGACTTTTTAGTAGTGTCACTATGTGCAAAACTGGTTTCGTTTTTCGCTTCACTCTGTGCTTCTGTAAAATGATGTAGGTTTAAAGCCTTGTGTTTGTGCATGTAGTGCAGAGCAAGAGGGTATAATGGCAGATCCAACCGAAATGTGTGAGCTTATCAGTTTTATCAAGAGAAACAAACTGCAGACGGAGAGCTTTGTCATTGGACAGAATCAATGTGAGTTTATTGCTGTTTACAAATAAAAATATATCATGCTTGAACTTTAAGTTCCGGGAAGTATTTCATCTTTAACATGTCATCTGAACTGTATGCCAATTTGTGGTATTCCAATATTCTGAAGCTTGGAGCTGGCACTCTGGTTGAAATGTGTAGAGATAGTGATGGGGTACCTACATTCATGTTCGTACTTTGCCTCTTGCACGTGTGATATTGAGAAGTAAATGCAATATACCTATCTTTTCTTAATAACAGTTTTGTGGTGTCTGCGTGGTGGGCTGCTTATAGGGTTTGAAAGCATTGTTTGTGCACCCAGTCAATAATGCCAAGCAAAACACAAACTGTCATGCCTGTGTTTTTTTTTTTTTTGGTAATTGCAATTCTTTACAAAGGATTACTAAAATCAGAACTATCTCAATTTTTTTAATTTTTAAAAAACTATCTCAAAAATATTTTTACTAAAAACCAGAATAACTGGATTGTCTTATGAAAATAAACACCACTTAAAAACTATCTTTGCCATTTTTGTGGACAGATCTTGTAACATCAATTCATGAGAGTTGGTTCTGTGCAAGAAGCATGAGTACTTCAAAACCTGCTGGTGAAGGTGCTATTCTGATGCACACAGGGGCATTCTTCTTGATTGGATTGTAAGTATTTCCGTACTTAGGTTACAGCAGTCCAATCTGCTCCCACCATTCTATTAGACCCAAAGAAATGATAATGCATGTATAATCCTGGCCAAATTCTAGTCTGTATTCTAGAAGTCACATTGTCATGGAAACAAAGTGGGAAGAGCTAGTATAACGGGTAAATGGTCTATTTCCTATATTCATCAGGTAATTCAGCACAACGATCTATGGTGTAGTGACTAATCAAAATGCTTTGGAACATACCATCATTCTTTGGATTTTGATGCGTGAAACAAGATACTTGTTAATTATTGGCAAAGTTTCTATTTAGGACTTGGTATATTTTGAAGAAATGCATTTATATATAACAATAAGATTCCTTCAAATTCTTTTTTTGACTGTTAAGATTCCATAAAAATTCCTTCAGAGCTCTTTGTTGATCTTTTCTTAAATTCATTCAAGATGTTCCTAAGTTAAGGTCTTTGGAGAATCAATTTTTTGGTCTTCTCTTACATGTATATTTGGATAGTTGTCCTCTTTAATCTATCTCAGTACTTCAAATATTCATTTGTTGGTGATCTTTAGTCACAGTTTAAAAGAAGCATAAAGTTATCTAAACGTGACGATGTAAATTCTCACAAAGATACAAGTTTGGTTCCATTGGCTTCTTCATCCTCTCTTGGTTCACAACTCTCCATCGAGCTAAGTAATTATTCATTGTTTTGATCTCGAAAGGTCTACAAAATATGCCCAAAGTTTCTATTATTTTGTTGCCTTGTTGTCGATTTATATCCCTCTTTATACTTATAGAAAAAAAAAATCCCTCTTTCGTCATTCTTCAGTGGGACTCTGGGGCATTGGTGTTAATTAAGTTGGATGGTAGTTGAAGCTTATTCTTTTTCTTCTATGGTTATGTTTGAGTTTGATCGGACATGTCTGGTTTAGGATTGAGTTTGGATGTGCAGATCTCTCGGAAAATTATCCGACCCTAAGTTTGTGGGTTCGATGTCACCAAGGGAGCAAAAAAGGCAGGAGCTCCTAGGGAGGGTTAAAAAAAAAGTTCCACTTCTTCCCAACTATCTAGACTATGACATTTCTCTATTATCATTTGCTACTGATCAATGATGCCTTTTGGTATACGAGAGATTTTATGTTGTTCGGATTCTTTAAAAAAATAAAAAACTTGCAGGGCACATGAACCTCTTTGTCATTGGATTTAAAGCACTTAGGCCTAGTAAATGAGGGTTTTATGTGCCCAGGTCCAAAATCAAAGTTTGCTCTTAAAGTCTGTAATTCCTCATTTAAACCGAGCACTTGCAGCCTACAGAATTTACTTGAAATTGGGATTTGACTCACTGGAACCATGAATTCACTTGTTCATACAGGTATGATGGCTCGATTGGTTCAGCATCCCGTGCAATGGTAGTTCTTGATCAGTTTGCATGGCAACTTAGTCGAAGAAATCATTGATTGCTTTGTATATATGTCAAAATATGTTACATAGATCCATGGTCTCTGCATCTCAATGGATGGGATTTTTTGTTGTTGTTGTTGAATCAGTATTTCTTAAGCTGCAAGGTTGTATCACCTCACTAATTGATGGCATTTGTGATTTATTAGACATTAAAATTCTAGTTTTGATAAGTAGGTGATGTTTTCACGCGCAATTAGCCCCTGCTGGATGTGGCTGGGGAGAGGGAAGGAGCCCAGTTACATGATTGATTGTCAACTAAGCTAAGTAGCAGGATGGATATAGTTAATATTCATTTCATTAAAATTATCTAAATATGATAAATAAATATGATTTCATGAAAATATTAGGTGCAAATAAGTATTTATCAATAGAGTTTAGCCAAGGAGCAATTGGAAAAAAGTAGATATATGTAAGTTGAGGGTTGAGGATCAAAGATAAGAACATTATTGTGAAGAAGAAAGCTTGTTCGCTAGGAAAACAATCATCCTTTGTTCCAAATATATGTATATACTGTTAGTAACAATTTAATTTTAAATTTTTTATTTTTACCTTTAGTGAGATGTATTATAGTCGTACAAATAACTTTGTTTATTTTGGACCACAAGTTTAAAAAATGTTTCTTCCAATTTTAAATTTTTGCGAGTAGTTAAAAAATATCATATAAATCGTGAGGGTAAATAGTAAAATTTTTGGTGGATCTAGCCCTTGAGGCATTTGTTCATACTAAAATATTTGTCACGGAATTCAACTACTTGGGAGATCAAAACATTGAAAAACACTTTTTTTTTTCTTTTTTTTCACCCCCATTTTGGAGGATTTATAGTATTTCCACACTTCCCCTCCGGTATGACTCGAACCCAGGACCTACTGGTCGTGGGTGGAGGTGCTTAACCAACTGAGCCAGGACCCCCCAGTTGGATGATTAAGGTAAAAAATTTTTCGGTATGTGGAGTTTTCTTTCGTTGTTACGACAGATTGAGAGCAGTGCCTGTTCCCTTGTATTTGGGGGAGTTGGACGATAACTGAAGAAAACACAATGTTTCATACAGGAATTTGTCCAAATCAATATATAAATTTCTCACTTCTATTGATGAGACAATTCCATTAATTCAAACTAATTATATATCTTGCAAACTAATTATGTCATTGATACATGTTTTGTCACAAGGATAAGGGCAATCAATATGTTGAAATTGATTTCTATTCAAAAAAAATCTCCTACTGCTTCAGCTATTATCTGTAATAAGGAAAAACGAGCCGTTCATGCTTTAGTAGTTATATACTATGTCACTGAAACTAGTATTCAGACTTTCAAGGAATAGAATAAAATATTCATTTTAAGTCCAAAACGACAATTATTAAACAAAATTATGTGGGGTGGGTGGGAGGGGGGGGGGGGAGTTGGAAATTGAGCTTAATAAGTCTACTAATTGATTAGTTGTACCTTGTTGAATAATCTAGGTGAATTGGGACCAAACCAATAGTCTTTTTTTGTAGAGTTTGGCAATGTGTAAAGCAAGAGTTGATGTAATATCCTCTTGTTGAAGATGGCCCTAGCCCTTCCAATGCCTTTAAAAAGTTCAATCTGAAACCTAAAATAATTGTTAAAAAAATTAGTACTTAAAACAAGATCGGTTAAACTCAAAAATTGTTTGGAGCCATGGTTAAGTTGTCTCCGTGTGACCTATAGGTGACGAGTTGTAGGCTTGTAGCTGTGGAAACAGTCATTAATGCTCGCATTAAGATAGACTGTTTACATCATACCCCTTGAGGTGTATCTCTTTCTCAAACCCTGTTATCACACGATGCTTTGTGCATCGACTTGCTTAGGAGAAAATAAATAAATTGATGAATAAATAATGAGTACTACTAACCATGAAGAACTTTGAGCTGATCTGGTGTGCAATTTTTTATATCATCTCTGCAGCTCTTCCAGGCACCCTTAGGATCAGTACTAGGAGGCAACAAAATGTTCCGTATCTTAATTTAAAGTTAATATATAAAATAAATTCAGGACAAAATCAAATAAAATGTAAAGGGAAAAATGAAAAATGTATTATGAAGCATATTTGAAAAATCTTAGTAAATCTGATATATTGACCTGATAATGATCATAGGCTGTATTTATAATGAAAAGTGGCGTTTAAATTTGTCGAGCCACATTTTGAAGGAAAAGCACTGCACCATTTAAAATTTAAAAAATATTATATTTGAAATTTCATTAATTTGTTTGATAATTCGTAATATATGTAATTACCTTGAGGAATTAAATTTCAAAATTTAAAAATAATTATTGGTAAAATTTGTTACTGCCATTTGCCATGGCGGAATTGGTTAACAAGACCCCTGCCCCCTGGAATGGTTAACCCTTAGTTCTTGATATTATTTTTTTCATCACAAGAGAACCCACGCTATCTTTTGGGTGCACATGAAGTAAACCTCATTCCAATATAATAATCTGTAAACCACATAAAAAGGAGATAACCACACTAGACAAACTCCATGCGACGAGCTTAATCAAAAAAGGATATAGGTGTTCGAACCTAAAAACCCCCATTTGAGAGATCCCCTGCTCAATCAACTTGACAATCCTGGGGGTATTAATTCTTGATCTACCAAACCTGATTTTAACTTTGAAGTACACGATGTATGCAAATTCTTGGCGGAGCCCTAAAATTCAAAAAATAAAATAAAATGTAAGAGCAAAAGATACATTTTTCAAAAATAATACTAATAGACCATGAAAAGGTGGGAAAATAAAACATACAATGTAAAGTAACAACATCATTGAAGTACTGTTAAATAATTGCTTTCCCTGAAATATCCTTGCTGTGAAATCAATTCACATAAAGTGAAATCAATAATGTAAATTTTACCTATATAATCCATTGTGATTCTTTTCAATTATATTTTATTTTTACTCTTTTAAAAATTATCCGAAATTCCTTTTTTTGATGGAATCCGAATACATCACGTACGTCCTGATACATCACGTAAAGCGATGTATCCGATCGATTAATCGCATAAAGTAATGTATCTAATGTCCTGATACATCACGTAAATGATGTATCTGACAGATACATCACGTAAAGTGATATCTCCGACCGATACATCACGTGATGTATCCGACCGATACATCGCGTAAAGTGATGTATCAGAGAATAGGAAAGAGTAGGAATTTTTGTAAAATTTTTAAATGATAATTTTTTTTAGGGAATGTGATAAAATAAGTTATGTAATTAGGTAATTTTTTCATCAGTAATAGTAAAAATAAAATATGTTATTTACTATGAGATGTTTTTGATATAAATGTCGTATATTTTCCATGGAACACACATATTTATATATGAACAAATAGTGTTGGCCCTTGCTAGCAAGGGCCAACGTTGAAACAATTTTCTTAGCTAAGTGTTACATTGTTTATAGGCCAAATTACCTTTTTACACAACTTCCCCTAATATATTTACTTTTACTCCCATATACACCAAAAAATTTCCAAATTTCCTCCTTTTCCTTTCTCTCTCTAAAAGTCACTGATACATCCGCCCTATCCCTCTTTTCTTGCCCTAATTTGCTCCTTCAAGTGTTAATCAGGTTCCAAATAAGGTAATGTATCAATCTTTCCTTATATGAAACTTTAATTCATCCTCATTCAATATGATTTCTCCTAAAATTTGTATATTTTGATTTCTTCTGAAAATCTTTGATAAATCTTCTAATTTTTTATCATTTGCTTTCTTCTGTAAATCTATCTATTTGTGTTTCTCATACTTTAGCTTATACATATGGATTCCGTTCATGGTCTCAAACAGTCCACTAAAAATCAACGAATTCTTGTTTCTCCCGGGTCTGATTCGTCTTGGGAAGGTTACGACGAAGTTAGATCAAAACATCGTAACGATCCAGCAGTGATGAATAAGCTACGAGAGAATTTGAAGTCAAAAGCTACAGTTAAACATGCACCCAATGAAATAGTCAAAAAGATTGAAGGGGTTACAACACGCCCTAATCTCCCAAAGGTATGTGTTCAATTAAGTTTTTTTGTTTTAGAATGAATTTTTTGTGAAGGTTTTAATGTTTCTGATACATATCATTTATGTATCAGATACATAATATCTTTTTAAAAGGAAATCTTTTGGAGGTTTTTTATTTCCGATACATCATGTTTAAGTGTCTGTTGTTTTAATTTTTAATGATTCTGATACATATACATTTATGTATCAGATACATATTATCTTTTTCAAATGTATTTTTTTTGGAGCTTTTATATTTCTGATACATCATTATTAAGTTTTAGTTTCTGTTATTTTAATTTTTAATGACTCTGATACATATATATTTATGTATCAGATACATAATGTATTTTTCAAATGTAAATATTTGAGATTTACTATTTCTGATACATCATGTTTAAGTCTCAGTTTATGTTATTTCAAGTTTAATGAATCTGATACATCTACATTTATGTATCAGATACATAATGTATGTTTCATATGAAATTTTTTGAGAATTACTAATTCTGATTCATCATCTTTAAGCCTCAGTATTTGTTATTTCAAGTTTTAATGATTCTGATACATATATATTTATGTATCAGATACATAATGTATTTTTCAAATGCAATTTTTTTTGGGATTTACTATTTCTGATACACCATGTGTAAGTGTCATTTTTTGATGTTTCAAATTTTAATGATTCTAATACATATACATGTATGTATCAGAATATAATATATAATTGTTTCTGATACATCTTCTGTATGTATCAGAATCTCATCTTATGCATCAGATATCTTAATGCATATGATACATCGTATCCATGTATAGAGTTCAAGTTGTATTTAACCATTTTCATGTCAATGCAGGGAATGAAATACGTCATCAAGAAGATCCCGTCACACCCATTGAGATTCGAAACGGCATATAGGGCTAATTTTCTTGATGATTTTGAATCATCAATAGGTGAAGAAGGTATAAAGTTATTTAGGCAATCTATATTTGGTCACTACTTAGATATGCCAAACTGCAACTTTCAAGGGCAAATCATCAAATGCCTCTTACTTCTTGAGGTAGACCAAAAAAACAAAGAAGAACTGCACATTCGTCATGTGCAGGGTAATATACTGCGATTTACAATAAATGATTTTGCTATCATTACTGGTTTGCGATGCACCGGTAATATGAATGACTTCAAGTATTCTGATGATCAAGCAAGTAGATTATTGTCTTTATATTTTCCTGGTGCCAAAAATGGGGTCAACAAAGCTCGTTTCGTTGAGCGTTTTCTGGTTGGAGGATGGAAAACAAACGAAGATGCCGTTCAGATGGCCATTCTCTATTTCATCCATACTTTTGTTTTTTCTCAACTAGGTGATGCACCTATATCAGTTGATGATTTTAAGATGGTAGAAGATGGTAGTTATGAGCAATATCCATGGGGGAAATTAGCATATTCAAAATTGATAAAAGGAATGCGTCAGGAGTTTTCAAATGCCAAACAAATGTATCGTCTAGGCGGCATGCCATACGCTCTGAATGTTTGGATATATGAATGTGCATCTCAAGTTCCCTCTGAAATTGCTGTAAGAGTGGGTAATAAAATTCCCAGAATTCTTAACTGGCGTGTTGTCGCCGTGAAGCCAAAATTTGAGACATTCATGTCTACCATCTTCAGTGAGGTACATGCTTTGAATATTATTCGTTTATGCACTGATTCATTATACATAAAATCTAAGATACATTATATATCCATGACCTTGATACAGTATAATTTGATTCATAAAGTAGATGTATCAGCTCATATATTTATGTATCAGGATATAAATGTATCAAGATATAATGTATCTTATACATATACTTTATATAACCTTTCTGATACATATAATGGTATGTATCAGAAAGGTATTTACAGCTCATGAAAACTCATTTATCAGTATTTACAACTCATGAAAACTCTATCTTATGTATCAAATTATAATGTATCTAGAATTACATCTCATGATACATCTGAATGTATGTATCAGATAATGTTGTTTTTCTATCAATTTAGCATGTATGAAGGATTAATGTTTCTGATACATCATGTTTATGTATCAGAATTAACATGTATCAATTATTCAATTTTTTTGCAGTATCCATGCTCCAACATTGTCCAATCTCAACATGAAATGGAATCTATTGTCGTTCATGACAGCCAATAGAAACCTGAAGATTCAACATCGGCTGCCAAGGTCAATTTCAGAAAACCTCATGAAGTCACTGGATTTGAGGACTTCTCAACAACACCACCCACTGAATTTTTAAAGAGATCCAGGGATGTCGCTGAGACATCTTCTCCACCTCCTTCCAAGAGAATGAAGACTTCCCCTGCTAAAAAGCCAATTCAAGTAGAAACAGCCAACATGCATAAGGATTTCATACCACCAAATGAATCAGAAAATCTTGTTTCTCCTGACAATGAACCGGGGGCAAAGTCACCAAAGGAATCAGAAAAGCCTGTTTCTCCTGACAATGTACCAGGGGCGAAGTCAGCTTTAGGAGGTGAATCTTCCGGTCATTCGGATCGAATTATTCATATGCAATTCAAAGCATTGAAGAAGTCCATAAAGAAGTCTCTAAAGAGATACGTAAGTTATTACTTTAAGATGTATCACGTACAATATACTTTTAATTAGGTGATACATTCTGATTTTTCATATACTTGTATCAAGGTTGACCGGAAGTTCAAGCGTTTGGAGAACAAAATGGATTCAAATCACATTGATCTTTTGAAAGCCATCGACAGTATGGCGAACCGAATGACTGGCACATCATCTCAAGTTAAAAAAGATGATTTTGATCAATCATTCCATGTGGTTGAACAACAAGAAGCACCTACTGGATTGGAGGTGCATAATTTTGCAAATAAATTTGACCCACCCCAAAAAAATGACAAATCTAATGTCCAGGAAGATATTAAGGTACATACATCATGTAATATTTGATATTTATGCTTTTAAACTTCTGGATAATTTTCATTGTCATGTATCAATTGTAAATGTTATTATGTTTTCAGGGACCTGAACCATCTACCATGATAAATCAGGTGGACAACATATCGGAACAAAGCATTTTAGCAGATGTTCCTGAATTATTTGATCAGCAAGTTTATTCTGATACATTAAAGGTAATGTATCAGAAACAAATTGATGAATAATTTGATTCTATATATATATTTTGTATAAGCTCTACCTCTTTAAATATATATATATATATATATATATCTAGATATTTAGTACATATATATCATAAGTAAATGTTATTATGTTTCCAGGAAGATGAACCATCCGTCAAGGATGTATCAGCACACCAAATGGAACCACAAAGAGCAGATACTGATCAGCTTATTGCTGATTCTGATACATTACAGGTAATGTATCAGATTCTTTACTGAGATAAAATCAACATTATTAATTTTTTTAATGACGTTATACATTACGTGTAGAACACTGTAAAGAAAGATGGAAGAGTAGCTGATGATAAATCTGCCAAAGTAGAAGAGCAAGTCGAGGAGATTGAAAAAGAAAAAATCAAACCAAGCACATCAGAATCCAATACTTCAGCACCATTTTCGACCGAAACTCTGGATGTGATAGATGCTCTAATATACGGACTTCCATTACCAGCCATGCCATTGACAGCTGTTAGTCATGAGCAAGTTCAGGATGAATGTCTATTACGCGATAGCCAGCTACCAACCACTCTTCCATCAAAAGCTAATGTATTGTCTGACGATGCGAAGACACCATCTCGAAGAAGCAGGATTCCTTCGAAGATCTTACAGTCGCCGTATCTTTCAAACTTTGGGTCGAGTGAAAAGGAAAAGGAAAATTTGTCAGATGTTACGCATCAGACACACCCTTTTGAAGGTTTTGGTATATGCTATCAACCCCCTTCCGAGCTTGTCACAGACTACTCTGAATGGATAGATAAAGGACTTCTAAAATCACATGGCAACAAGTAAGTATGACATATTCAACTTATACCCATACAAGTCGTGTATTATATTTGTTATGTTATTAAACTACAAGTTTCCATTCAGGAATTCGAAGGAGGATCATTACAGATCTAAGTGCTCTTCATTCGGCTTTGAAAAAATGGACCTTGTTGTGGCATTTCCTAAAGATAAGAACTGGTTCTACCTAATGTCACAGCCGGACAGATGCTGGAAGGATGAGGTAAAAATTTCATCATAAATAATATGATACAACTCATACTAACTACCTGATACATACATATTAATGTATCTGATACATAGATAGATAAATGTATCTGATACATACATAATCTGATATGTGATGCTAGTTGTTATATAACTAATACTTTCTTAAAATGTGCAGCACATCGATGTAATATTTTACTACCTTCGGAAGAAATCGAAGATGCAGTTGAGCAATCAGTATCGATACACAACGACAAATTACATTTTCAAAAATTACATCGAATATGCACACACACGCTACTATCACCTTCCACCTAACATTTCTACACAAGAAGATATGACAAGGGCCACTGTTACAGCTCATCAAGAGAGATCCGTGAAGAACATAATAAGAGGTTTCTCAATACCAGCCGGTTTGCCGTGGCATTTGGTAGATGAGGTATACATTCCAGTGAACTGCGACATGGATTTTCATTGGGTTCTTGCGGTAGTTGTGTTGAAAGAGAGATTGATACGTGTGTATGATTCATCGCCTAGACGAAGAAGTAGCAACCCTTCCCAAGATATCCAAAAGATAGCAGCAATGCTACCAACATACCTGCAAGACAGTGGTTTCTTTGACAACAACGAACGTACTGATTGGTCGTCTCTTGATTCATACAAGGACAAATCAATCGGTAATATGCTTGAACCACATCACCCATTAGCAGTTGAGTATGTTGAAGGAATTGCGCAACAGGGAAGTGGCAGCTTGTGAGTATTAACATCGGCTATGTATACCTAAATCATTCATATGTCAATTTTACTTTTTTTAAATTCCTGTATTCCTTTATTTGCAGGGATTGTGGAGTTTTCCTGGCCATGTTTGCTGAATATCTTAGTGATGGAATTTCTATTCCAAGTACCGGACTAAACGCTGAATTCTTCCGTTCAAGATATGCCGCACTCTTATGGAGATATGGTTGTCAGAAGGCCATGGATGGTTATGTTAGCGATAACGACGATCCAAAAAAACCAAGGAGAGACATATCTCCAAACCAAGGAGAACTGATTGATGTCTAATAATTTTTTTTTTGATAGTAAACATTTTAGGTGATTCTGATTCTTCCAATGTATCTGATACATAAACTGTAATGTATCAGATTTAGTATATTTTAATATTTCTATACCTCAGATTTATTATGTTTTTCTCTGGTGTCAAAATGGAATATAAATTCAAAGTTTATGTTTTATACTCTACTGTATCAAACTTGTATCGAGTATAATATTCATAAGTGTCACATTTTGTGAATTCTGATACATGAATCAAGTTTCTTTTATTATGATACATCATGCACATGTATCAGATTCTCATTTCTCAATATTTAATGATTCTGATACATTAATTTTTTGCATAAGAATTCTATGTCTCAAGATTTAAAGTATATGATACATCTTGCTTATGTATCAGATTCGCATTTATCAAGATTTACTGCATATGATAATCTACAACCTATATCAAATAGGATCTTATGTATCACCAACAACTTTTGTGTAATTATGGTTGTCGAAAAGACAAGAATGTTTATGTTTGGGAAAATAACGATCCAAAAAATAAACCATGTGAGATTTGTCATTAATCCATGTCATGGCGAACCGATGGACGTCCTGTATTTTATTTTAAAAAAAATTGTAGCAATAAAATGTTCTAATCTTGATACATAAAAAAATTGTCATTAAAAGATTTTTATATTTATGTCACGTGTCAAACTCAAATATAAAATATAATAATAGATGTTATTTTATGATTCAATTAGAATGTACACCGAGATACCACAAACATCATATCTATTTAGGAATGAAATTACAAGTCTTTCTGTTGTGGTCTTCGTGGCCACAACGTCCACAAGAATTTGTGCTACTTGTTATTTTCTCATTAGCGAACTTTTTTCTCTCTTTCTTTGGTCTTCCTGGCATCCTTTTGTATATTGGCGGCAAGACAATTTCTTCCAAAATTTCCTTCGGAGCAGTCCAGTCTTTCTTATCTGGCATTGGAACCATTGGTAATTCATAAGTATTTGCCAACGCCTCTGGTTTGTAGTAATCAGAACAATATGGGTGCAGGTCAGTAATGTTCTTGCTCTTCAACACTGCAATTGCATGTGGACATGGTATCTCGTCTAATTGAAATCTACCACAAGTGCATGTTTTTCTCTCTAGACACACAATGTATCTTATACCTAATTCGTAAACAGAATAAAGATACTCTGATGAAGCAACAACCTGCAGGAATTATATTTCAAATTTATGTATCAGTACTGCTTCCTCACATACACAACTATGTATCGAAACTGATGTTAAAGGGTAATAATTATCACAGGATATACATATCAGATGAATCAACAGCCAGCCAGAAATAAATTTCACATATATGTATCAGAAAGTACGTATCAATTACAGAAATAATGTATCAGAACTGATGTATCAGTATGTATTTTAAACATGTTATGTTTATATGTGTCAGTACTTATGTATCAACTACACATTTGATGTATCCGAATTGATATATCAGTGTATAATGAGCACAGGCTTTACTTGAATAACGAAGCAACAAACTGATATAAATAAACTTCACATATATCTAATAGTACTTATGTATCATCTACATTAATAATGTATCTACACTAATGTATCAGTATATATTTAGAACAATTTATGCATAACTGATTAATCATCAGCCTGAAGGAAAATAATCTTTACATATATGTACAAGAACTTATGTATCAAATGTAGAACTTATGTATCATAATTGAAGTTTTATTATTTAATTAGCACATGTTATACATAACTGATGAATCATCAGCCACCAAGAAATAAATAACACATATATGTATCATAAATTATGATTCAATTACAGAAAAGATGTATTAGAACGGATGTATCAATATATATGTATCAGAAAGTATGTATCAGAAAGTATCTATCATGTACCAGAACTGATGTATCAGTATATATGTGTCAGAAAGTATGTATCGTGTACCTTCATTCTCGAACACTTGATCGTGTTTGAAACTAGGATGTCTTCGAATTTTCTACCCAAAGTATGTTTTGTATAAGATGCTATTTCTCTATTTCTGCAGTTCCAAGAACCAAATAACATTCTCGTTTGCTCCAAAAAGTCAATTATAGGCAGCTCTCGTGCTTCAACAAGACATCCATTGATACATTCTGCGATGTTAGAAGTCATCATTCTACCCCTGTTGACAGTGGCATGAACCCTTGACCACTTTTCGTATCCTGTATTTTTTAAATATTGTGCCACCCGTTGATCGATTCTTTCAATTTTGGCCATTAATTTATCGACTTCATCTTTTCGGTATGCCTTGGCCATTGAATAGAAGATGTCACTTAGTACAACTTTGCTCCTTCTGTATTTAGTACATACATTTTTCCATATATGCCATATGCATGCAAAATGAGGAACATTGGGAAATACCATGCTTACACTCTTGATTATGCTTTCGTTCCTATCTGATACAACACACATATTATCCCTCTCTCCAAATGCATTCTTGAAATTCTGAAAAATCCACGTCCATGATGAATCATTTTCTGTATCAACAATACCATACGCCAACGGCAATATGCAACCTAATAAATCAATAATATCGATACAATAGTTATTAGAATTCATCAGAAACACAACAAACGTGAAAAATGAGATGACACACTATTATTCAATAAGAAACAGTATAAGAAAGTAATACCTGCCCCATCAAGTGTGCTAGCTGATACAAACGTCCCTTTATAAGGTCCATCAAGATGTGCACCGTCAACAACAACTACTGGTCGACAAAACTGAAACCCCCTCATCAAAGGCCTTAACGCTATGAACAAATACATGAATTCATCAGTTGATGACTTGTGCATACTTATGTACGAATTTGGATATACGGTTTTTAGAATATGTATATATACAGGCAGCTGTCTATATCCATCAGCAGGTTTTCCCCTTAACATCTGCAAATCATGCTCCTTTGAACGCCATGCCTGTTGATAGGTAATATCAATCCCATATGCTGATTTAATATCCTCTCGTATATCATTAGGGGTGACAATTCTCTTATGATTAACCAATTTAGGGGCTGTGAATGCACTAACAAAAGCCTTTGTAGCATGAACTTTGTTGAAAATCCTATCTCTCAGTGCACATGAATGTTCACTATTGAAATATCTAACTTTGAATATATCCGTTTTTTTCCAACATGAAGCTTTCATTCTCCAACAACATCCTTCTGAAAGGCATACTATCACATAACTGCATTTGTATTAAAAAAATGACATGTATCATATCAATATTTTTTCATTTATAATATCAACAAATACAGTGACATACTGATAGGAAGTGTGTCAACCCATGTACTTGATACATGCTTCTTTGTATGTATTGTTAAAAAAAAACATCTGATACATAGAGTATTATGAATCTGATACATACTGACAACATTATTATCATTTTTTGACTGAGTTACAGGAATGTAGTTTTGATGTATCATGACATAAAATATTATTTTATTTTAAGAATGTATCATGCAAAGATAGTAATACGTATCTGATACATACTGTTGGATACTATCCAACATCAAAATTTCCAAATGCAGAAATCGAGTTTTGATGTATCATGACATGAAATATTATTTTATTTTAAGAATGTATCATGCAAAGACAGTAATATGTATCTGATACATACTGTTGGATACTATCCAACATCAAAATTTCCAAATGCAGAAATCGAGTTTTGATGTATCATGACATGAAAAATTATTTTATTTTAAGAATGTATCAGATACAAACAGTAATATATATCTGATACATACTGTTGGATACTATCCAACATCAAAATTTCCAAATGCAGAAATGGAGATTTGATGTATCATGACATGAAAAATTATTTTATTTTAAGAATGTATCAGATACACACAGTAATATGTATCTGATACATACTGTTGGATGGTATCCAACATCAAAATTTCCAGATGCAGAAATGTAGTTTTGATGTATCATTACATAAAAAATTATTTTACTTTAAGAATGTATCAGATACACACTGTAATATGTATCTGATACATACTGTTGGATAGTATCCAACATCAAAATTTCCAGATGCAGAAATGTAGTTTTGATGTATCATGACATAAAAAATTATTTTACTTTAAGAATGTATCAGATACACACTGTAATATGTATCTGATACATACTGTTGGATACTATCCAACATTAAAATTTTCAAATGCATAATATGCGCATACCTTTTACTGTCGGATCTTTTAACCTTGAAATTAAATTCATTATTGATTTTGTATTTGGCCATTACATCAACTAGAGTTGCTTTATCCTTATAGAATTGATTCTCCTTTACTTCCGCACCATTTGTATCATCTATGTAGTTCGTCAACTCCAATTCTGCTATATAACAACTTGCAACTTTACCAGATTCTTCTAAACCAAAATTATGGAACTCATTCGCATTTGATTCGGCACAAACGATTGCTCCAGATGTACTGTCGAATGATTTTATCTCACATCTTTTTATATCAAAGCTTGATATGCACAGGGGATAATTCACGAAACTAGGCTCTTTCTTCTTCAACTCTATGTAAAGATTAACACCCATATCATTACGAATATATATTGGCGACGAGTTACCTTCAACTATGTATCGGATTTCAATTTCTTTCTCTGATTCATCCACACTCAATTCAGCAGCGATTGCTGCTTTTAAATTTGAGTAAGATACATTGTCACCGACAACGATTCCATCACTTTTGTATTGTTCATAAGTAATATCAGATTGCCAAACTCCAAAATGTCTCAGTAGTATCGGGATATTCATATCGATTAATTGATGAAACGCGAAGTTTTCTTTGAATTGATGCTCTGTTGTTTTCCTTGTAGTCGATGCTCTGACTTTTGACTTCAAAATTCATCTACATAACTATCGCCTTCTTTAATAGATCAGTAATTGATATAAAGAGCCAATTTTTTATCCATAAATAGCTGATGTGCATTAACTATTCTATAGCTAAAGTTATGTATCAGATACATAACTTATGTATCAGCAAAAGTTGAAAATTAATTGAAATCAACTTCGGTATGAATTGATGCTCTGTTTTTTCCATTCGAGACGACGCTATGTTTTTTGGCTTGAATCTTCATGGACATAACAATTGTTTTTTTAACAATTGATGTATCATATACATAACTGATCTATCAGATACATAACCCAAACTGGAAAAAAAAATGGAAACGAAGTTGGTTTGTTTTTCTGCTCTGTTTTTTTGGCTTAAATCTTCAACTGCACAACCGTTCTTTTTTTAACCAAATTAATCCCATTAATTAGTTTACTAATTGATTTGAAGAACCAATCATCCCTTATATTAAGATACTATCCATAAATAGATGATCTTCATTAATTACTGATTGGTTAATTGATGTATCAGATATAAATATAATGTATCAGAAAAGTTGAAAAAAAGGGATATCGGGTAATTTTGATACAATGAGGGATGTATAGTAATTAAACTTTTCCATTATGGGATTTAGGTAAAGTTTACTTGTTTATATCCATGGCTGCATTAATTACAAGAATTGAAAATGTGGTTATTTGTGAATCTTATCCAATTTTCTTTGCAAGTTCTTAAAGTTAAATGGGCTGTGGGAGGCCTGAGTTTGGGCCAAGAAGTGTTGGATTCATGAAATTACGGCAAAGACCAAAAAATTATATCTTTTTTTTGGTTGGTTTTCCCTTGAAAAATCTCTAAAATCATCAAGATTTGTTAGCCAAGAAATATTGGATTCATGAAATTATGGCAAAGACCAAAAAATTATACCTTTTTTTTTGTTCGGTTTCCCCTTGAAAAATCTCTAAAATCATCGA
This sequence comes from Solanum dulcamara, assembly GCF_947179165.1. Classification (NCBI taxonomy): domain Eukaryota; kingdom Viridiplantae; phylum Streptophyta; class Magnoliopsida; order Solanales; family Solanaceae; genus Solanum; species Solanum dulcamara. The sequence continues at coordinate 69,818,449 of NC_077241.1, read as the reverse complement.
GATTTGTTTGGTTGGCCAATTGTATAATTATATCTTTGTGGTCTAACTCTTCTTCAAGACTCAACGCATAACTTAAAATTACTAAAACAAAGTTACTTCAAATTAAAAGTTTCTAAAAAGACAAATATTTGAGTATCAAGAAAACTAATGAAGGGTCGTTTTCTATAATCCCATATGAAAATTGAAAGAAATCTATATATTAAATCTATATTTTTGCTGTTGTCATGATTTATTTGGATTTATTATATCGTAGTTTAACTATCTAGAATTGGAGTTGTTTACATGTCCTAATCAATGATGAATGTTTGGTAGTCTGTAAAATCGTAATCAAGAAATACATCCTTCAATATCGGTAGTTTGTAAGGAGTGGCGGGGACAAAAATTTTATTGACGAATTCGACATTTATGTAATATAATTGTGTGTCCTCATTCTTTCATAGGATACCTACTGTCTTTTATCAACACAAGTGCTTAATAATTCTTCCATCAAAACTTAGACAAATCAATCGAAAAATATCTAACATTTTTTTACTAAGAAACACATTATAATTTATGTTAACCTCTTTATACCCCTTTAACTCCGCCTCTATATATGTCCGCGCATGTCAAGTTGTTTGTTTCTTGATTTAATCATCGAATAATTATTTTCACTCCTCAAAACTTAGACATGTGAACTTAACCTCATATATGCATACAGCATGATTTTTTTATTAAAGGGAGTTCTGATGAACCTCTTCCGTTCGTGTGTTCGAATCAATTTTATATGCGCCTTTAATTCATTCATCGAATATACCTACCATCTTTTATCAACATACATATTTGATAACATATATAACTCTAATGTTCAAAACTTAGACAAATTGCATTGAGATCATGTAACATTCATCCATTTTTGGTGTTATTGAGTCATAGGCCATGCCCAAACAAAGTACAAGCCAAGTTTTTGGCTATAGAATTGACTGTGGTTAACATTCGGGGATCGGATGCTCGAAATTGAATTTTGACGACTTCATTGGATTCAGAGGGTGATTTTAGGCCTAGGGAGAGAGTTTTTGTGTATTTTTCGAAAGCTCTAAGGGTGTTTTGGTCATTTGAGGCATAAAGTTGGTTTAGTTACGACTTTTTACATTTCGGGTCAAGAAGACCTTTAAGCACCACTTTTGTTGGTGGAGGTCCATTTTTATATGCCCATTTTCCCTGTCAAATTCTTTCAATTTCAATGGCGCCCTCTATATATACACTTCTCAAAGTCATTTTTCTCTGTCGGTGTTCGAAGCCTTCATTTGAACTTCGATTAAATTCAGATCGCGTACTGCAAGGCCCATTCGAACGTGATGTTCCCACATGATTTTCTTCATATCTAGGCTCAAACCCAAGACCTCTGGTTAAGGGTGAAACAGTCTCATCATTGCACCACAACTCATGTTGGTGATTAGATTAACTATCAATTATTCTATTTTTCAATTTAAACTATCACCATCTACTCAATTAGGTGTAGTGTGAAACTTAGAGAAAATATGATAATACAACTATGACTTTGATCATTATCTCCCTATTTAATATAAAGAAAATAATTGTATTGCAAGTCTAATGTTGTTATTGACGATAACATAGAGCTATAAAAAAGAAATGATGTGACAAATAATTTAATACCATAACAGGTAGAATTGGGGAAGGAAGCTTCATAGTTATAGATATTATATTTTGTGGTTGATTATAATACATGTGAAGAATCATGTCTACATAATTAGTTTGCACTATTTTAGATGGGTGAATTGATACATCTTCAAAAAAATTAATGCTTTATGGCCTGCACTTATGTGTCAAATGATAATTTATCACTTTATATCTATTTTATCTTTATTATTAAATACTATTTATTTTACTTATAATTAATAGGAGTGACATGATAAAATTATCATTTTATTTATTATTTGTTAAGAAGTGTGCCAAGTAAAACATAAAAAATTAGACTGAGGGAGCATAATTTTTCATTACCCTTAAAATTGCAATGAAATGAATTAGTTTATTTATATATACTCAAAGATCTTGAAGTTTTATTTGTACAATTAAGGAAAAATTACTTAAATATACATCTTATTTTACCATAATTTCTAAAATTCTCTATCATTTAAAAAAAATTCAAAAATTTTCTCTCGAATAGATCACTCCACTCTCGCTGATACATCCATATTCCCCTGTCGGATACATCTCTTTCCTCTCTGAAACATCTCTCCCCTCTCAGATACCTCCCTCACCTATGTATTCGGATGTCCTATCCCCTCTATGACACATTTTTATCTCTTCTTGGATACATCCCTCCCATATATATATATATCAAGATGTCTGCTGATGTATCTGGAAGTCCAGTGATATATTCAAAATTCATAAATTTTAATGATTTTTTGTAATTTTAAAAAAATAAAAAATAATGTAATTAACTCTTAACACTATGAGATTTATATAAATTACACATAATTAAAAGGAATCTTTACCTAAATACTCGACAATAGAATTTTCTTTAACTTAAATAATTTAGTGGACGATTGGTTAGATTAATTCTTTAATTAAAACTCCAAAACAAGGACAAATAGATTTAAACTTTTATTATGTGTTTCTTTATTCAAAAATGAAGCAGCAACTTATTGGTAGAGTTGGCTTAGGCAAAACCGTCCAATATTCCAATCTAAATCATAGACTTATTTTTACGCCCCGAGAGGTTATCCTACGCGTGACCGGCACTCAGAAACCATCTCTAGCCTCCAAAAGAACCACTTGGTCTCATCACTCATTCGTTCATTAGCGGAAGACTTAAGTGAAAATAAGAATACTTATGTGGGCTCACCATCATCAACATCAAAGAAAAGAAATAATCTTTAGAAGAAGTAGTTTCAAAGGAGAACTACTCCAATTACATCATCAAACTCAGTCTACGAAGCCTCTAACACTATCAGACGGTGACAATGACATGTCCATGGCTACCTCAAAAGAAACATAATACTCAACAATAATAAAAAGGATAAAGAATTCCTCCGAATACAAGAAAGACTCACCAAACAGCTGGAAAGTAATGATTTTCAATGATGCGCCTGTTGAGGATCTCTAACACCTGTATCTGCATCATAAAACGATGCAAGTCAAATGACGTCAGTACATGAAATGTAGAGTATGTAAAATGACAGAAAAGTAAGGACAGATATCAAAAAACTCCTCTCAGGAAGACTCAGCTCAGAACTCAACATCATCTCAACATCAATATGTAATGCAAGTTTAAAAATAATAATAAGCAATGCTTACTCAGTTGGGAGTTTCTTTAACCGACAACCATCACTTATGAGCTAGTGATGATACAACAAAGCGATGTCGTTGCCACATCCATTCAATACCTTGCCAGGGTAAAGGACATCACCATTTTTGATCCAATCATCAAAGTCCTTTTTTTAGGACTTAAGAGCATAGCCTCCATCCTACGCTGGCTACGTAGTTCTGGGATTTGAGTCAATTAAACTCTTATCCAACTCGGTGCTCAATACTTCTCCCAAAATATGTGCTCATATTGACCTCATCATCTTGTCTTATTGGACTTTTATTTAAAACGTCAAACTTATCTCATTACCTCTTCATCAATCATTATACTTCAAAACATCTTGCGCAAAACATCATTTAATCCAAAGAATCAAATTTATTTAAACTCAATTTTTTTGCTCTTTCAAAACTCAATAAAATACATATATAGTATTAATTCAAATCACTCTTTTTGTCAATGAATATTAAAAGCCACACATGTAAAAATATTCATGAACATCAAATCAATTAGGATTCATGAGAAAGTAGCCACGAACAACAATTCCAATAATATGAGAGATAAAAATAATAATAATCTCAATGCATAAATATATCTAACTCAATAGAAGAAGAATTAACTCATTTAGAATTCAAGAATTAGGATAAAACTCAACTTTAACTCAATTATGATGAATTTAAATATTGGGCGCATAGACGAACTCAATCCAATGCTATGAATGCCTTACATACCTGAAATCTGAAGCTTTACTCCAAATTGAAGAACTCAATGAACACTCTTGAACCCCTAGCCTATTCTTCTCGCCGGAGCATTTTGTGTACTACCCGGAGTATAAGAATTGTCGGAATAGTATTTCTACACTACTAAAAAATTAAATTATATTTGAGAATGAGTAAAGAAGTGTATCGAGAGAAGAGTTGTTTGAGAAAGCTTGATGAATAAAATGAGAAAATGAGGTGAGTATTTATAGGTGTGGAGGAGGGACCTAACAATAAATAAAAATAATTACAAAGAATGATCTTGAAAATTCAATGGAGGATTGCGATGTCATGAATGATGTCAAATGGAGGACTATTGATATCATGAGTGATGTCAAATGGATCTAGATCTTTTCATGATTGCTGAGATGAACCTTCTTTTAACGGAATACTCTTTTTCGAAGCTGCGTTTGAACAAGATAACTTCCTCATTAGGATTTGGTGTTATATGAATTGTAGCTCTAGAAGTCAACTTTCATGTCGTTCAAGAATCAACCGATTTGGAGTACCTTACATTGAGATATGATTTTTCTTCTACAAATACTTCATTTCGTCACAACACCATGTCTTGCAAAATATAATTTATTTGAACTACTTAACTTCCGAATCGTAAGATATGGTCTCACGAAAGTTGTAGGTAATAATGTTGGAGTTATTCAAAAATTTGAATCACCTTAGTTGGACCATCCTATAAAAAGTTATGCCAAAAATATAGAAGCAGTATCACCACATACAACATTTTAGGGAGTGTTACACTTGTCTAGGTCTACTAATGTTACCATTAAAAGATGAAATATTTGTCATTTGTTTGAAGTACAATTATTCTCACCACTTAATTATTAAGCAAGTATATTAAAGTCTAGCCGACTCCTAATAAATTAAATAAAAAATAAACTGACCATTTTTCAAATTTTTCTTTGTGGAAGTTAGCGCTAGCATCTCAAATAGTACATAGCGTATTTGGCTAAACTTTTTGAGATATGTAAAGTGTTTATTTTTTTAAAATAAATTATTTGACTAAATTTTTGTCAAAAAATAAATACATCTAGAAAGTAGCAGTTTTCAGGAGCTAAAAAATATAATTCTGCTTAAATTCACCTTTTAAAAAAATATATTTGGGGTCACTTTTTAAAAGTTATCCAAACACTAATAATTTCTCAAAGATATATTTGAAATTGATCGATCAAATACAAAAGAGTTCTTACCAAAAATATTTTCCAAAATAAGATAATTTTAAAAGTCAAGCCAAACAGGCTATTTAAAAAACTTCCAAAAAGCTTGATCAAAGAGATAAAAGTGAAATTTTGCAGTAGCCTTCAGTAAATTCAATTTTTTCTGTTGGGCCCGACAGAGAAAAAAATCCCTAGAACAATACTTCTATTATTGTCCTTTTAAATTTTATGCTTGAAAAATATGATCTAAGATATCGAAATAGGACGATGAAAAATATAAAAGATTTTTTTTTCCTGTTAGTGATAAATACAGTATTGCTAGAGCAAAGGTCGAACTGCTATTACAAATTTCTGAAAAAGAATCCAAAAAAAGTGAGATATAAAATGAAAAATCTGAAATGATGAACAAAGCAAAGGACAACTGAAAATAGAAGTAAAGCGGAAGCAATATTACCTTGGATAAATATCGATTCTCTTCCTCTTACTCATCTTGGCTTTGGTAAGCTATTTTTGCAGATCTCTTTATTTTTTATAGATGCTTATCAGATTAGGCAGACATTGTCGGATTACACAACTAAGTTAGACTCGATTTGTTTTCCAAAAGAACAGAACTTTCAAGAATTTCTTGCTATTTTGAAGTATGTTTTCCTCTCAACTGTTCTATGGTGACATTTCTGAAGAAAGAAATGGGGATAAAGCCTGTGGAAAAGAGTAAAAGTTTTGATAAGAGGTAGTGCAATACACATGTAAACAATAAACACCAAGCTAAAAGTACTACTCATCTTACTTTTTGTACAATTTGGAAATGCAATATTAATACTTGAAAAGTCAAGTATATCCTCATAATTTATTAACATTATGCCATGTTGAAACTAAGCCTTTTCTAATATAGAAGAAATAGAAATATATATAAAAGTAAGAAGTTCGATGTGATCGTACATTTTGAGATTTCTTCATTCCTTGGGCCAATAATTCCTCCATAATAGCTTTGAATATCCTTGCCCTCTATAATGAAGTCCAGTACCCTGTCAAATTTGGAGTTTTAATTAGAAAAAAAACCTTTAAATATTATAATCAGTACTCCACTAATTAAAAAATTAGGAGTTTTGAAGAATATATATATAATTTGACTTACAGGATCAATTGCTTCAACATCTCCCGTAATGGATCCTCCATCACAATATTTAACATAAATTCTATTCCAATTGTAAAATTCTACAAATTTTAAAAGCACCATAGTTGTATTAATTAATTAAAGAGATTTTTAATTACTTGTATAGCAGTCCACCAAAATAATAGAAGAAAAATGTGTTATCTGTTCTACAATAATAATATATAATATAATAACAATAATATACTAATGTAATTTCACAAGTAAAGTCTTAAAATGGTAAAATATACGTAGACCTTACCTTACCCTGTAAAGATAAAAAAATAGTTTTCAAAAAACTGTCAGCTCAAGTAACGCATATCAAAGTAGTACGTTAATGTATAATATTTGTAAAATATACATATTTTATAAATAATTAACTAACTTTTAAACTTTGACATCTTTTTTTTAAAATCAATTTTTGATACACAATTCGAATTTATCATTTAATAAAATAATAATACCAAAAATTCAATTTTTTTATATACCGCATCCATTTTAGGGGAAAGGGATCATAAACCGCAATATTTCATTTTTAAATAATTAAAATTTCAAATAATTTAATTTTTTATTTGCTAGTAATTTCAATTTCAATTTAAAAATGTTAAAAAATCTATAAAAAAATTTTGGACTCTTATTTGTATCCTAGTCAGAATCAGAATACTTATCTTTATCGATTGGCATCTATTTAATCATTTAAAAATATGTTATTATTTTCAAATTACATAATTTAGTTTTCACCTTTTCCTAAAGTTTCTCTGCGAATTCTGTTAACCGATTAATGTGGCTTTGACGTTTACGTTTTTCTTTTTTAAAAAATTACGTAATTAAGTTCTTTAGTTAGTAATTATGTTTTTTAATTAGTTATTTGTTTCTAATATATAGATATGAAGAAAACTAGAAAGAAAAAAAAATCAAAAAGAAAGAGAAAAAGGGATGTGGGTGCAAGAAAAAAACCACCCAATTTATCACTTTTATTGTGTGCATCTGCCACTTGGCAGTTTTAAGTATATTTTATTTTAAATCTCCCATGTTTGCAATTTTTTAAAACAAATAATCAGCAATTTTTTTTAATAAAAAAAACAGCAATCGATATGATTTTACAATTATAGTAATAGTGTATCATAGGATATAAATTATTATAAATGCACCCAGGAAAAATGAAATTAACAATATTTATAATTAAAATAAAAATTTAAAATCTAACAGTTGTGAAAGTTACACCATTAAATGACAAATACTTATATCTTTATCAAGGGATTCAATTATTTGGGAAACCAAAACATTACACTTGCAATTTGATGGATAATTTTCCCTACGATGATTCCGGCCTTTGCTCGTGCTGTATAAACATCGTATACAAATGATAACTAAAGAAAATACAACGTTTCATATAGGAATTTGTCCAAATAAATGTATAAATTTCTCATTTTTATGATGATGATACAATTCCATTGATCCAAAGAACTAGTTATCCTTCTTCCTATATCACAATCTCCATATCAAAGCTCAAAGCAAAAGACATATAATTAAACACATGTTTTGTCACAAGGATAAGGGCAATCAATCTGTCGAAATTGATTTCTATCCAAAAACCAATCTCCTACTGCTTCAGCTATTGTCTGTAATAAGAAAAAAGGAGCAGTTCTTGCTTTAATAGCTATATATCATGTAGACTCTAATATTCATAGATTTTCAAGGAAGGAAATATTATATATTCATTTTAAGCCCAAAACGGCAATTATTAAACAAAATTATATAGGAAAAAAGGACGAAGAAATTTCTGAAGTGAGAGAGCTTAATATTTGCATGTTTAGCCAAGTTTCTAAAATCAATTTATTTTAAAAAGTATTTTTCTAAAAGTAATTTTTGTAAGAAGCAGTTTGTGTTTGACCAATAAATTTTAAAACACTTTTGAGCAACAATTAGTGTTTGACCAAATTTTTAAGAATGTATTTTTATCAAAAGTGTTTTTCAAAAAAAAAAAAATACTTTTGGGGAAAAACAATTTCTACTACTCTCAATTACTTATTTTCTTTCAAAAGCTTAGCCAAATACCATATTTTTATTTATTTTTTTAAAAATAATTTTTAAAAGAAAAAAAAAATATTTTTGACCTCCCAAAACCTTGACCAAACAAACTATAAATCTACTAATTAGCTTTACCTTGTTGAATAATCTAGGTGAATTGGGACCAAACCAATAAGCTTGTTTTTGAGTTTGGCAATGTGAAAAGCAAGAGTTGATGTAATATCCTCTTGTTGAAGATTGCCCTAGCCCTTCCAATGCCTTCAAAAAATTCACTCTGAAACCTAAAATAATTTTTCGAAGTTAGTTAAAACAAAATTTGATAAATTAGAAAATTGTTTACAACAACAGTTAAATTGTCTCCATGTGATCTATAAGTCACGAGTTTGAACCATGGAAGCATCAATAGGATAGATCGACGATCTACATAACATCTCTTGGGGTGCGGCCCTTCTCCAAATACTGCTATCGCGGGATGCTTTGTTTACCAGGCTATTTAGGGAAAAGTAAATAAACTGATGACGAATAAATAATGAATTGAAAAATTTGAAAATATTACTAACCTTGAAGAACTTTGAGCTGATCTTGTGTGCAATATTTTATATTAGCTCCGCAGCTCTTCCATACACCCTTAGGATCAGTACCAGGAGGCACCAAAATGTTCCTTATCTTAGTTTAAAGAAAACACATAAAAAGTTCAGGAAAAAAGCAAATAAAATATAAAGGAAAAAATGAAAAAAAATATTGTGAAACATATTTGAAAGATCTAATAAACTAACCTGCCAATCATCATAGGCTGAATTTATAATGAAAAGTGGCGTTTGAATTTGTTGAGCCACATTTTGAGGGAAAAAACACTGCACCATTTAAATAAAAAAATAATAATCTTACATTTGGAATTTCATTAATTTATTTGATAATTCGTAATATATGTAATTACCTAGAGGAATTAAATTACAAAATTTTAAATAATTATTGGTAAAATTGTTATTGCCATAGAGGAATTGATTAACAAGACCCCCATAATGTTGTTGAATAAAAAAATAGTTCTTGATATTACTTTTTCACGACAAAGGAACCGGCAGTTGTTATTTTTTTTTTGAATGCGTACGGGGTAAACCTCATTACAGTGTAATAATTGGCAAATCAACCACGCTAGACAAATCTATGAATTCGAGCTTAAGATCTTACATTTGAGAGATCCCCTGCTCAACCAAGTATTAGTGCTTGATATTATATTGCACTTACCAAACCCAATTTCAACTTTGAAGTACATGATGGAGGCAAATTCTTGGCGGAGCCCTAAATTCAAAAAATAAAATAAAATGTAAGAGCAAAAAAAAAATATACACTTTTCAATTTAATAATAGACAATGAAAAAGTGGGAAAATAAACATACATGTAAAGTGAGAACATCGTTGAAGTATTTTTCAATAAATGCTTTCCCTGAAATATCCTTGCTGGGAATATATATAGATTAAACTGTTAATAGTATGAAGAATTAAATAGATAAAAGGTAATAATTATTGAACATAAATTGTGAGAGTTTAATTATCAAAAAAAATAAAAATTTAATGAGGAAGAAGAATATTTACATGTCAACAAAATAACCAGCATCTGAAAAGCATTTAACTTTAATATTCTTTGATAATAAAGCTCTGAAGTTGTCACAATGCAAGATTGTTGTCAATCCTCCAGCTGAGCATCCAGAGAGTATAGCCTACCATTTCAAAAAATTAAAATAAAAAATAAAAAAACTAAGAAAAACTTTAGACTTAAGATATGTAGAGTTAAAAAGTTGAAATAAGAGGAAAGCGAGGAGGAAAAGGGAGACCGTTGAGTCCACACATGTTATTAGAGTTTCATTACTATTACTAGACTATTATTAGCCTGTTCGAATTGACTTATTTTTAAATAGTTTGTTAAAAAAAAAGGTAGGTACATGCCAACTTTTATTTTTTGACTTATAAGCTGTTTTCAACTTATAAACTGCTTAAAATAAGTTCATCCAAATAAACCCTACTATTTATTGGAGCTTATTTTAAGCACAAAATAACTTTAAGTTGGCCAGCCAAACACTCAAAAAAAGCTGAAAACAGCTTATAAGCCAATCCAAACGGCCTCTATAATTGGTTGGAAAGAAGTTATCTCAAAATTAACTATCCTGGGATAACTTGTCCCACCAAGTATATGGGATAACTAATCCCATCTCTATGGTAAAAATGGCGGGATAAGTTATCCCAAACTTGACAATCAAACAAGACACCAAAATTTTATCTCTAAATTATTTTTTTATCCCAAAACTATTAATTACTATCCCTCACACCAAACGACCCCTAAGAGTTCATATAGTTCAACAGAGGTGTTGTGTTGCTGTTTCTATTGAAAAACAAACTAAACCACTATAGCATTGTCCGCCAAATTGAATGAAGCCAAACTTTCATACACTATATGTGAGATCGCCTAAAAAATTACTACAAGTAACTATTTATATAAAGTAAAACCAATAACATTAAAAATAAAACAGAAAAGGATCTAAAATGCCCTTAAACTATGTGAAATGAATAAAAATGTCTTTCATTTATAGTTTAGTCCAAAAATGTCTTTTTCGTCAATAGTTTGGTCAAAAAATGTCTCTATTATTACTTAATAGTTAAAAAATGCCCATTTTCAAATATATATATATATATATATATATATATATATATATATTTTTTTTTTTTTTTATTATTATTATTTTTTATTTATTTTTGAACACATATTTTCCTAATAAATTTTTTTATTAGTAAATATTTATCCTACTTCAATTCGAAAAAAAATATAATATAAAAATATTATATAGTTTATTAAAATTATTTTTATCGTTATCTAAATAAAAATTAATGATGGGTTTATGATCTTATATATACGATATAAATTATCCGTTAAAAGGTACATAAAATTATTCTATTTTAATTAATAAAATGAGATTAAGCAGGAAAAAAAATTATTTCGTATATTTTTATCAGTTAAAGTGGCTTTAAAAGAAAAAAACAAGACTAGAGTTCTTTAAAAGCAATTTTTTATTCTTAACAAGATGTGTTTAAAATGAAAAAAAATAATATATTTATTCAAAAAAGGTATTTTTGACACATTTAGTAATAATGGGGGCATTTTTAAATCAAACTATAGACGACAAGAGCATTTTTGGATCAAAGTATTGACTGTAAGAGGATTTTTGAACCAACCTATAAATGAAGGACATTTTTGTTCATTTCTCATAGTTTAAGAATATTTTTAACCCTTTTCCCAAAATAAAATAATGGATAATTTATTTACTACGATATGTTAAAAACTAATTTTGATATAAATACCATATTATTTTTCCGTGAAGCGTATATATATAAATAAGAAGTTCAATGTGATCATACATTTTGAGATTTCTTCATTCCCTGGGCCAACAATGCCTCCATAATAGCTTTGAATATTCTTGCCCCTCTGTAATGAAGCCCAGTACCCTATCAAATTTTGGAGTTTTAATTAGAATATAAAAATCTTTCTTAAAACCAATGATCAAAGTGATGAATACAGTAACTTAAGAAGAAAATCAGAAAAGAGTACTAGAGAGACAATTGGAGAGAAGAAAATTCATTCTCTAATTTGCAGAACTGAGTTTGATACAAAGCTCTCAGCTATTTATCTAGTCTAACTAAATTAATTGGGGAAAATATCTAATCTACTAACTAACATATAACTACCGTTCATTTACCACACTAACTAATTTTAAATTAGTTAAATTAACTATGACAACTGGCTTCCACTGCTGACAGCTTCACTTCCAACAATCTTAGCTTTAAATATTATAATTAGTACTGTTAAGTGGAATGTCCACATATTAAGTGGAATGTCCACTACATAATATATTAAAGTGGGGCCCACTAAAAGTGGGCAGCCCACTAATCATCTTCTAACACTAATTTCTCTATATATATTGCCATGAATTGGCAATGAAAGAAAGTGAAGAACAGAAATACATATACGCAATTCCTCTCTTTCTCTCTTGTGTTCTGTTTCCCTCAATATCTCTTTTTCAATAATTTTACTTAATTTTGCCAAGCTAGTTATTTTTATAACACGTTATCAGCACGTGGCTCCGGCTAATTTTTCAAGGTAACAAAAGTGGTAAGAGTTTTATTTAATTTTATTTTTATAAAATGGCATATATTTTCAAAATTGAATTTACTGCTCTTGATATTTCTGGAAAAGACTACTCCTCATGGGCACTAGATGCCGAAATTCATCTTGAATCGATGGGTCTGGCAGACACCATCAAAGATGATAACCAGGCATCTAGTCAAGACCGTGCAAAAGTTATGATTTTCCTCCGCCACCATCTTGACGAGGGTCTTAAATTACAATATCTTACATTAAAAGATCCCTTGAAATTGTGAAAAAAATTAAAAGAAAGGTATGACCACCTGAAGTTGGTCATGCTTCCACAAGCACGTCATGACTGGTTAAATCTGAGACTAATGGACTTTAAAAATATAACTGAATATAATTCTGCTTTATTTCGAATTATAGCTCAGTTAACTTTATGCGGAGATGAAATCACGGAACAAGATAAACTTGAAAAAATATACTCCACATTTCCACCCGCGAATATGCTCCTACAGCAGCAATATCGCGAAAAAGGCTTTACAAAATTTGTGAATTATTATCTCACTTACTTATGCTGAACGCCATAATGAATTATTAATGAAAAATCATGATAGTCGGCCCGTTGGTTCTTTGCTACTCCTTGAAGTGAATCAGGCAAATTCAAACCAACGAGAAAGAGGCCATGGCCCCAGTCATGGTCGTAGTCAAAGAAAATTTTTTAATCATGATGCTCGGCTGACACCGAGAAATAATCAGCAATATAAAAGGCAGGGTAAAAAGCCAGAAGCTTTACCGAAGAATAATTCAGAAACAATATGTCATAGATGTGGAGGTGTGGGGCACTGGTCGCGAATTTGCCGGCCATCAAAGCGTCTTGTTCAGCTATATCAGGCATCTCTGAAAAGGGCAGAAAATAATCTAGAGACAAATTTTATCTCTGAAGATAATATTGAGTCCATGCATTTGGATGTAGCTGATTTCTTTAATTTTCCAAAAGTAAATATGAATGTTGATAAGCCCGATAATATTTAAACAATTCTCTTTTTTGTTGTATGTATTAAATATTATATTTGTATTTTTCTAGATCCATATAATAAAATAAAATTTTGTATAATAAATTATGTATTAATTATAATATTGACTTTCTTTCTTTGTGAAGAAAATATGGAAATGCCTCAAATCTTATTTGGATCAATGATAAATCACGAGGATATTTGTGTAATTGATAGTGGAATAACCCATGCTATATTTAAAGACGAGAAATATTTTTCCAATTTACTTAGAAGAAAAGCTAATGTTACTACAATTTCTGGTAATTCAAAAATGATAGAAGGCTCCGGAAGAGCTACTATAATTCTGCCTAAGGAAACAAAAATTGTTATAGAAGATGCACTATTTTCTTCTAAATCCCCAAGAAACTTGTTAAGTTTTAAAGATATCCGCAGAAATGGATATCATGTTGAGACACTAAATGAAATAAATATTGAATATCTTGGTATAACCAAGAGTGTCTCGGGCCAGAAATATATTTTGGAAAAATTACCAACTCTGTCATCTGGCCTATATTATGCAAAAATTAGTGCAATTGAAGCACATATGATCGTAAACCAGAAGTTTACTGATTCAAATATATTTGTGCTATGGCATGATCGAATAGGTCATCCTGGATCAATAATGATGAGACGAATTCTTGAAAATTCAACTGGACATCCGTTAAAGAACCAGAAGATTCTTACAAATGATGAATTTTCATGTGCTGCTTGTTATCAAGGCAAATTAATTGCCAGACCATCGACCCTGAAGGTTGGCATCGAATCTCCTGGATTTTTAGAGCGTATACATGAAGATATATGTGGACCTATTCATCCACCTAGTGGATTGTTTAGATATTTTATGGTCCTAATAGATGCATCATCTAGATGGTCTCATGTGCTTATTATCATCTCGCAACCTGACGTTTGCAAAGTTGTTAGCAGAAATAATAAGATTAAGGGCGCAAATCCCAGATTATCCAATTAAGGCCATTCGCCTTAATAATGCTGGAGAATTTACATCCCAAGCTTTTAATGATTATTGCTTATCAATTGGGATAAAAATTGAACATCCTGTTGCTCATGTTCATACTCAAAATGGCCTTGCAGAGTCATTTATAAAGCGCCTACAATTGATAGCAAGACCTTTACTAATGAAAACAAAATTGTCAATTACTGTTTGGGGTCATGCTATCTTACATGCTGCAGCACTTGTACGTCTCTGACCGACACATTATAATAAATATTCTCCGTCATAATTAGTATTTGGTCATGAACCAAATATAGCCCATTTAAGAATTTTGGTTGTGCAGTATACGTGCCTGTAGCACCACCACAACGTACAAAAATGGGCCCTCAACGAAGGTTGGGCATATATGTTGGGTTTGACTCACCCTCTATTATTCGATACCTTGAACCGTTGACTGGAGATTTATTCACTGCTCGATTTGCAGATTGTCGGTTTGATGAAACAATTTTCCCGCCATTAGGGGGAGAGAAAAAGGAACCCGAAAAAGAAAAAGAAATTGCGTGAAAAGTTTCATCACTATCACATTTTGATCCACGTACCCGCACATGTGAACAAGAAGTCCAGAAGATCATCCACTTACAGAAAATAGCAAATTAAATGTCAGATGCATTTACTGATTTGAAACGGATAACTAAGTCACATATCCCTGCAGTGAATGTACCTATCCGGATTGATGTCCCAAAAGGATCATCTACAAGTATCATAGCTTCTGAATCCCAAACACTCCAAAAGCGTGGTAGACCGTTGGGTTCAAAGGATAAAAATCCTAGAAAGAGAAGCGTGAGAAAAAATAAAGATGATACTACAATAGAACCTCCTGAAGAAGGTCAAGATTTGAGTAAACCTGATATTCCTAAAGAAATCAGTGAACCCGAGACTCAAGTGAATGAAGAACTTTCAATAAGTTCTTTTGGTGATGAGATAAAATTAGATCGATCTAAAATCACGGTTGATAATGTTTTTGCATATAATGTTGCACTTAACCTCATGCAAGATAGTGAAAGTCTTGAGCCTAAATCCGTCGAAGAATGTCGACGAAGATGTGATTGGCCAGAATGGCAAAAGGCAATTCAATCAGAATTAGACTCATTTGCTAAACGTTAGGTTTTTGGACCTGTAGTCCAAACCCCTGAAGGTGTAAAACCAGTTGGCTATAAATGGGTTTTTGTTAGAAAACGAAATGAGAGAAATGAAATTGTAAGATATAAGGCACGCCTTGTTGCACAAAGATTCTCTCAAAGACCCGGAGTCAACTATGAAGAAACATATTCACCGGTTATGGATGGAATAACATTTCGATATCTCATCAGTTTAGCTGTACATAAAAATCTTGAAATACACCTAATGGATGTGGTTACAGCTTACCTTTATGGTTCACTTGATAATGAAATTTATATGAAAATCCAGAAGGATTAAAATTGCCTGAAGCATGTAAAAAGTCTCGGGAAGTATACTCAATAAAATAATAAAGATCATTATATGGTCTGAAACAATCAGGGCGCATGTGGTATAATCGCCTAAATGAGTACTTAATAAATGAAGGCTATATTAATGATGTTATTTGTCCATGTGTTTTTATTAAGAAAACGGAATCAGAGTTTGTTATACTCGCCGTTTATGTTGATGACATAATCTCATTGGAACCCCTGAAGAGGTACAAAAGGCAATTGAATATCTAAAGAAAGAATTTGAAATGAAAGACCTTGGAAAGACAAAACTTTGTCTAGGTCTGCAAATTGAACATTTAGCAGACGGAGTTTTTATTTATCAATCTGCCTACACGGAGAAAATCTTAAAAAGATTTTACATGGACAAAGTACATCCATTAAGTACTCTAATGGTTGTTCGATCACTTGAAGTGGAAAAAGATCAATTTCGACCTCCAGAAGAGGATGAAGAAATTCTTGGTCCTGAAGTACCATATCTCAGTGCTATTGGCGCACTTATGTATCTTGCTAACGCAACTAGACCTGATATTACATTTTCTGTTAATTTTCTAGCAAGGTATAATTCATCCCCAACACGAAGGCATTGGAACGGTATCAAACATATTTTGCGATACCTGAAGGGTACTATTGATATGAGTTTGTTTTATACTAACAAAGGTTGCACAGACCTTATTGGTTATGCAGATGTAGGTTATTTATCAGACCCACATAAAGCTCGATCTCAGACAGGTTATCTGCTTACACACAGAGGGACTGCTATATCATGGCGATCTACAAAACAGTCTATTGTTGCTACTTCTTCAAATCATGCTGAAATAATAGCAATTCATAAAGCAAGTAGAGAATGTGTGTGGTTGAGATCGATGATACAGTTCATCAAAGAAAGATGTGGTCTGGAAAATAATGTTAAAATACCCACAATTATATTCGAAGACAATGCCGCGTGCATAGCTCAATTGAAAGGTGGCTTCATAAAAGGAGACAGAATGAAACACATTTCACCAAAATTATTCTTCACACATGATCTTCAGAAGAATGGTGAAATTGATGTACAACAAGTTCGTTCAAGTGATAATCTTGCAGATTTATTCACAAAGGCATTACCAACATCAACTTTTGAGAAGTTAAGGCATAAGGTTGGAATGCGCCGTCTCCAAAATATCAAATGAAGTTTTCATCAGGGGGAGTAAAATACGCGCTGCACTCTTTTTCCCTTAACCACGGTTTTGGTCCACTGGGTTTTCCTGGCAAAGTTTTTAATGAGGCAACAATCAAGGCGTATTACCAGATCTGTGTACTCTTTTTCCTTCATTAGGCTTTTCCCACTGGGTTTTTTCCTAGTAAGGTTTTAACGAGGCACAACATCAGAATAACTTAGTATATTATTTCTTGTAAAATATTTTTATGTAAACACATTACACGTGGACATTCAAAGGGGAGTGTTAAGTGGAATGTCCACATATTAAGTGGAATGTCCACTACATAATATATTAAAGTGGGGCCCACTAAAAGTGGGCAGCCCACTAATCATCTTCTAACACTAATTTCTCTATATATATTGCCATGAATTGGCAATGAAAGAAAGTGAAGAACAGAAATACATATACGCAATTCCTCTCTTTCTCTCTTGTGTTCTGTTTCCCTCAATATCTCTTTTTCAATAATTTTACTTAATTTTGCCAAGCTAGTTATTTTTATAACAAGTACTACTAATTAACAAATTAGGAGTTCTGAAGAATATATATAGTGACTTACAGGATCAATTGCTTCAACATCTCCTGTGAAAGATCCTCCATCACAATATCTAACAAAAACTCTATTCCAATTGTAAAATTCTACAAATTTCAAAAGCACCATCATTGTATTAATTAAAGAGATTTTTACCTTGTATATTAGTCCATCAAAATAATAGTAGAAAAATAAATAATTTTTGTACATTAATGTATAACATAATAAGAATAACAACATATTCAAAACTGTAATTCCACAAGTGAGGTCTGAAGTGGGTAAGTGTACACAAATCTTACCCTGCCTATGAAGATAAAAATACTATTTTCGAAAGGTCATCGCTCAAATTAGCATATACATTAACGTATCATATTTATAAATATAAATATTTTTATATATAATAGTGTGTGTTTTTCCCCCCTAATATTTGTCTAGTGAATGTAATTAGTTTAGCCAATCGATCGACCAAATGTGTAACTTTTCCTTAATCAAACTACACTTTATATATACATTAAATAGGAGAATTTTAGTAGCTCAGTTAGTTGGCTACCTGAATTTTTACCCTTACCCTATTGGTAAGGGTTTGATTCCCACCTTGTAAAGCCCACCTCATTTCCCGTTCCCTTATCCCCAATTTTTTTAAAAAATAAAAAAATACATAAAATATTAAAATAATGAATAAATGTAACATGAATTAAAAATTAAATTAGAATATTACCTGGATTAAATTTCTGATCATTACTCAACATCCCAGAGAAAAGAACTTGTTTTTCCATTTTTGCACTAGATCCCAACTTACTATTCTTCCTCAGCAGACATTGTGCAACATTTTGGCACCATCCACCTCCCTTAAATATCCAAAATTTAATTGATAAGTTGATATTCTAAGATAGAAGAAATTCACAACAATATATAGGGTGTGTTTGGTACGGAAGGAAAATATTTTACAATTTTTTTACGTTTGATTAATCAAAGTGTTTGAAAAATATTTTCTTTAGAAAAACAAGCTCCTTAAAAGTGAGGAAAATGACTTTTCTCACGAAAAGAGAGAAAAAAAGTTGCATAAATAACATTCCAAAGCTTATTGTCTCCACCCATCCACTCGCCCCCCAACACTCACTCCTTGACCATCCTAGCCCACCCCCTGTCACCCCCAAACCTCCACTCTCCATCCCTATCTGCCTCCATAACATTTTGCTAATAACATATAAATGCTCTTACGACAATATTTTCTTGCTTACTTACTTAATTACAATCTATAAAAAAAAATAAGCAAGAGATTCACTTATTTTTGAAGAAAATATTTTCTAGTAAATCATTTTCCTTGATTTAAAGTAAATTTTTTATTTAAATCTCAATTCTCAAGGATGGGGGTTTGGTTTTGGAATACTAATTATTTTTTTCATTATTATTGAAATAAATTCCATAGAGATAAACGGAGTTTTAAAAAAACAAAACTAACCTCAACTGATATTACCCAATTATTTACTCCTGTATCTGATCCTCTATCAAGATGGTATGCTGGTGGAGTTCCATCCAAGCAAACTATAATAAACACACATTAATAATAATAATAAATAAATAACAAAAATAATTATAATTTATACACATGTGTGCGTGTCTATATATGTATCTACAAACACACAAAAGAGAAGTGTTAATCACCAGCTCCTTTTGCAACGGCAGTTTGAAGTATAGTGATATTAACAAGGAGACTTTCTGTTGTAATAAAATTCAGCAAAGAAACAAAAAAGAACAAAAAATTAGTCACCATTTTGCTACTTTAATATCTCTTAATAAAATAATATTGCTAAAGATGGGCAAAAGAAATACACATATATATATATATTGATATCGTTTTTTAACAAAGAAACTGATTTTATATCAAGTAATAAAGTGTAAACTAAAGCCATAAATGGAATATTTGTGAATTGGGATTCTTGACAGTGAAGTAAGTGGAATTTAATTCATGAATATAGCAAAATACCAATTTAGGTAATTTTGGAAAACCTTTAAAATATGTTTTCTGGCAGATAATCTGTGATACATGTAACTAACAACATAATATATTATTAATAAATACCACATCTTAATAAGGATAAAAACTTAAGTAGAAGCTACTTTGGTGATTTCAAATGTACATACTACAAATTTAATTCATGAATATAGCAAAATACCAATTTAGGTAATTTTGGAAAACCTTTAAAATATGTTTTCTGGCAGATAATCTGTGATACATGTAACTAACAACATAATATATTATTAATAAATACCACATCTTAATAAGGATAAAAACTTAAGTAGAAGCTACTTTGGTGATTTCAAATGTACATACTACAAATTTAATTCATGAATATACCAAAATACCAATTTAGGTAATTTTGGAAAACCTTTAAAATATGTTTTCTGGCAGATAATCTGTGATACATGTAACTAACAACATAATATATTATTAATAAATACCACATCTTAATAAGGATAAAAACTTAAGTAGAAGCTACTTTGGTGATTTCAAATGTACATACTACAAATTTAAATTTGAAAATATTCTATGATGCAAATTAAGTGGGATTAATTTTCAAGAGGCTGACCTGGTCCGGTTCAAAAAAAATTTAACCAGGCTAGTCTGAGGTTCGGGTTGGTCAGGTTCCAACCGGTCCGGGTTTGAAAGGGCTTTAATTGGCCTGTGTGGCCGGGCTATACCATCCGGATCCAGGCTGGTTATGATAATTCTTTTTTTGTAAACTTAATTAAAAATAATACAATATCTTAAATAAAAATGTAACTAATATTTTCCTAACAAATTAAAATTTAAAAATTGTAAATTCAATAAAATTTTAAACTTTAGTGTAATTTTCATATAATTATAAGAAATATTTTATCCTATAACTACATCATAAAATGAAAAAAAAAATCAACAGACAAAATCAACTTGTCATGTTACGTATGGCTTACTATTAGCTTTCTTTATTTGGGCAAATATTTTATCTCCAAAGATTGATGTATATTATAATCACTGAACGGAATTACACTGAAATACAAATACTAAAACAACAATTAACTGAGAATTATAAGAACTAGAAAAGGACAATTAAAAGGGGATGAGAAGTTTCAAACATCAGAAGAGTAAAGATGAGGAGCATTGACTTTGCCTAAGCATAATCATAACTTTTTATCCATCAAGACTTCTATTTATCGAGAATTTTAAAAATATACAATAAATTAATTAATTTACAATAAATATAGTAATGTTTTATTTATATAAAAAATAGTCAAAATCATAGAAAATATATAGTGACTATATAATATAGTTTGTCAAAAGTCATAGAAAGTATACATAGACTAAACAATATAGATTACTTATACCTAAGTTATACACCGAATAAATATTATGATACACTTTATACATAAAATATACACTAAGTATACATGAATCTACACCACATAACCATTTTTGTGGTAATTAAAATAACCAAATAGTCATTTGACGTAATTATCCCTTCTATTTATCAACCAAAATCTCTAACATAGCCAAATAATTTAATGTTGGGCTTATTTCCCAAAACTGTTCCTGTCTCATTCATAACATAAGCCTTTGTCATTCACACAATTTCCTTACATAAAATTCCGCAAATTTTAAAGTAAAAAGAGAAAGAATTAAATAGAATTGATCTCTGTTTATGGATAAATAACTTAACATTCAATAATAGAAAAATTACTTGATTGAGTGTTTTTTAAAAATTAATTACTGATTTTAGCGATATTTTTTATTTATTACCATTTATAGCAATACATAGCAATACTGCAATACTATGATAAATCTACACTTGTATTAAAAGTGAATTATGCATATAATATAAATGTATTATAAGTGTTTTAATATATATATTATGTTTGTGTAGTAAAAAACTAATATAATGTATTATAAGTCTATTAAAGTATGTGATAAATGTATTATCCATCTATGAAACTTGTATTATATATGTTTTATAAATAGTTCTCTGCAATATGTATTAAAATTGTATTATAAATATATTATAAGTGTTCAGTGATTTTTTTATTGCTATAGATAATAAATATTTTTTTAATATTGTATATTTATGTAAGTTTCCCTTCAATAAAGTGTACCATTACGTCAAAAAAATACTTGAACTTGAATTACGTAAAGCAAAAGCTAAAACTAATTAAGGTCTACATCTACTTTTTGAAAGAGAAATTAGCGTAATGCATGAAACATTCTACTTGTGAAGATCAAGAATAATTTTTTTAAAAACAAATACTTGAACTTGAATTATGTAAAGCAAAAGCTAAAACTAATCAAGGTCTACATCTATTTTTTAAAAGAGAAATTAGAGTAATGCATGAAATATTCTACCTGTGAAGATCAGAAAGTAAAGTTTGATCTTAATATCTATAAAAGAATAATAAGTTGATATATCAATGTCACGATCCTATCTCTCGAGTCATTATGACACCTACTATAGCCTTCCAATAGGTAAGCCGATCTGTATCCCGACACTACAAGTAATGGAATTAGGGGTAGAAACTAAACAAAAATAAAGCAATAATAGGAATGACTAGAATAACATGACTAAGCGGAAGAACATTGAATAAATATGTACATCAAAACCTAAGATCCCTTTCAGAACTTGGAAATCACAAGTACAAAGCTACTAGTGGACCACGGAAACAAAGACTGTCTCAAAAAGCAAAAGACTAATCAACTATGTACAAATGGAGACAAGAAGATCCCAAAACGCCAAGTGTTCATCCTCGTCTCTAGTGTAGACTGCAACTGGCTCGAATCAACGCTGGTAATTGGTGCTCAAACCTACATCACGAAAACAGATGCATAGTGTAGTATGGGTACAAAAAAAACAGGTGCCCAGTATACATTATAGGTCGAATGGGCTTGGAAAGTAAAAGCAATAAAAAAGATAGAATCTGAGTTAAATGACTGTAAGAGCTAGAAAATAAGGGAGATGCACATGCACGAGTGTAAGGAAGTATATTTAACTAAACTTAACTAAGAGAAGGTACACTCGTGCTCAAGTTTAAGTAAAAACTCTATCAGGCCCCTATAGCCCACGGGTGTACATAATTGCTACACTACTAAGAATGAGAAAATGTGAGCCCAGAGTCAGAAAGCGTAGCCCGGACCTCAAACCACGGGTAGCCTCCAAGTAACCAGTAATGTCAGCCCAACTATGAAGCTCAGTGCCCTAACCTCGAATCGCGGATGAGTCTTAAAGGATAAGAGGGAAGCATGACCAGTCCTTAAATCTACGACGACAGTGGCTGCCAAATAGTATTAGCACTCCAGGCTTGAACCAGAACTTGATCCCAAAATACCAAGCGAAGTCCGACAACTCAATTTGTCCACGCACAGGCCATATGGAGAGAGAGAGGAAGGTAGGAGGTCATCAAGCTAAGACAACGGCTAATCTAAGGCTCAACTACCAGACGCAAGTCTGCTACTCTAGTCCATAAAGAGCTAGCCGTTCGAATCGACGTTGGGTTAATAACAAGATCTAAGGGTTTTAACTATCGCAAGTCTAAGGCAATACTACTCTAAGCCTAGACTAAGACCAACATGCTCATATCAGTAGAAAATAATAATACTCAAAGCCATAAGGTAAGGATGATCGCATTTAAAATAAAAACATGCTCACAAGCACCTGGTACTACCAGAAAAAACCTAAAACAAGACTTTTACATTATTAGGCATGATCAATCACCTAACCATCCCCAAATTCTAAATAATCTTCATGCCATCACATAAACAAGCTCAATCTAGGAATAGAGAAGTCGTAGCCTACCTGTAGGGCAATCATTCACGTTTCAAAATTAAGTCATCAAGGGTTTTCCTTTTCGAACGATCTCCGAACTCTACCACACTATCAAAAATAGGTTCACAATATTAGCACGGTCATTTAGACACTAAAATTACATTAAATGGAGATAGACCAATTTTCAGAGTCTGAAATGGAAAAGTGGGACCCGCGGCAGAAATTTTGAAATTGACTTCTTAAAAAGGTTCAAAACACCTCCCCGAACTTATTTTCTAAAATGAAGCATAATTCAGGGCTCGAAATAGTGGAAAATCAAATATGCAATATTTTCAATAATTGATCAACAAAAAAGCTATGGGACAACAGCTATAATCGAGAATTTACCTCTAAAAGTGCCTCCCCGACATTCTACGATCACTAACCCACATAGACACGACAATCTGGACACCTAGGTGTGAAATCATTCAATTTGGCCCTAAGTTGAGGGAGAAATCGAAGTTGGAAACTTTGAAGGTGAGTTGATTTCCCTCCTTGGCGTTAATTAAAAAATCAGGGATTTACCCTTCACAAACACGACCCAAGTGGCCCGCAAATGTAAAGGCCTAGTAGAGGTACCCTCCGCGAACGCCGCCAGGGGACCGCAATCATGAAGGTTAAGACATTGAGGTCCGCAATCGTGGCCAATGGCAAGCGAATGCGAAGGCCTAGCAGGCCAGTACTTTGCGAATGCGATAATGAGGGCCCGCGAATGTAAAGGACAAAAGTCGCCTACACTAGCATCAATTGCAATAGCTGATTTTCCAACTCTAAATTCTTTGACAAGATGTTCGGAATTCATTTAGAATTCCGTGTGCGCAAATAGACTATGCTTCCTCACCAAATTTGATGTTACGAGCTCAATAGCGCAGTCGAAATTTCCATACGAGGTCATCTCAACAAAGAGTGGGTCTCAAACCCAAGTACTATTTTAGCCAAATTCCATAACGGGCATCGAAATTAGACTGAAATCCCTGGGAAACGCATGAAGGGTCGTTTTAGACCAAACTTGATATTCCAAAACTAACTGCACTGATGTAATTTTCATATGAGCGTATTTTTTAAGAATGTTGACCAAAGTCAAACTTAGGCCAAATTTCAAAGGCTAAAATGCAAAATGATCCAAACTCGCACCAAAAGCCTCGGGACTCGCACCAACCATGCTTGTTGCCTAGTTTGGCCATTCAGAGATGATGGAACCGCCAGAAATCCGTTCTGAGGTCGTTAACCTAATATTTTGAATAAAGTCAACTATTTAAGTTTCAAAAGCTCTAAAATAAGAAAACAAACATAAAATCCAAATGAACGACCAAACAATCGAACGATTAGTGCCACTAAGTCATAAATGACTTGGAGTCACTATTGGAATGCTCTAATCTTTGAAATAAATGCATTAACTCAAAATTGACCTAGAGTGTCATTACAACATTAACTACTAAAAGAACTTTCATCCGTTAAAGTAAAAGTCAAGAAGTACCTGAAGGCTCAAATAATCTGGAAACTACTCCCACATCTCCTGGCTGGTTTCCCAAGTAGCCTCCTTAACTCCTCGACTGGGCGATGTATCTAAAGGAACTTACCCACATAAATGGATCTCAACCTCAACCGCCTCACATCTATGCCAAGAATGACAAATGACTCATCTATAAAGATTAGACGATCATCTAACTTAACTGAATCATACTAGAGAACATGAGATTCATCTAGAGCATACTGACGCAACATCAAAACGTGAAAAATCGGATAAATACCTGAGAATGATGGAGGTAAAGCTAACTCATACGCAACCTCACCAACTGTCCTCAAGATCTCAAAAGGCCAATATATCTGGGGCTAAGCTTGCCCCGCCTCCCAAATATCATCAAGCCTTTTATGGAAGATACTCAAAGAAATACTGTTTCACCGATGGTGAACCTTAAAGGTCGATGCCTACGATCCGCATAACTGCGATGTCTACTCTGAGTTGTCTTGAACCAATCCTGAATCACTTTCACATGATCTAAGGCCTTCTGAAGCAAATCTGTACCACACTGTTTAGGCTCTGTAGACTCAAACCAACCAACTAGAGAGAGATAATGTCTACCATATAAGGTCTCATACATGGCTATTTGAATAATAGGTGGTAGTTTTTATTGTACGCAAACTCCACCAAAGGCAAGAACTGATCGCACTGACCTCTAAAATTCATAAAATAGGCCCGCAACATATACTTCAAGGCTTAAATAGTATGTATGCTTTTACTGGCCATTAGTTTGCAAGTGAAATGCATAGCTAAGGTCGACATGGGTGTCCAACTCCTCCTAAAAAGCCTTCTAAAAGCTAGAAGTGAACTATGAACCCCGATCAAAGATGATAGATACTAGCACACCATGAAGATGAACTACCTCCTGAATGTAGATACGAGCTAATCTCTCGGCACTATAAGAAATATGAA
Organism: Solanum dulcamara; assembly: GCF_947179165.1. NCBI lineage: Eukaryota > Viridiplantae > Streptophyta > Magnoliopsida > Solanales > Solanaceae > Solanum > Solanum dulcamara. The sequence goes on along the minus strand of NC_077241.1, from coordinate 69,792,398 downwards.
ATGGGAAAAATTATGCTGACTTGGTCAATCAATCCAAAATGACCTAAATGTTGTCAGCACCTTTAGAAGTCCGAGGCAAACCCATAATAAAGTCTATGGTGATACCTTCTCCTCATAGCACTTTACTAGTAATGCTGCCTCAAGTCACGATATATCTAAGCGATGCCCGGATGGTTAAAATATCTGGAATCATAGGCCTCGCTAAGGATCAGCTGAATCAAATCTCTAATTCTCGGTATACATAATCGGCCGAAAAACCTCAAATCTCTATCTGAATCTAAAGTAGCATGCCCGAAATCACCTACCAATACTCTGTCTCTGAGTACCACCAAAGATTCATCCTCAAACTATCGACCACAGATCTGATGTAGAAGGGATAACTGAACTCCCATATAGCCTAACACTCCACTGTAATTTGAAATATTAAATCATATTATATCATTGGCTAAGGACTGGATGTCCAAAGCCAAAGGCCGCTACGACATAGAAAGAAAGGCTAGACTAACCATACTCACCGCCTTTCAGCTTAAGGCTTCCACTATTTCATTCGCCTTGCCTGAATGGTAGAGAATAGAGAGTTCATAGTTCTTTGGGAGTTCAATCCAATGGTGTTTCCTTGAACTAAGTTCTCGATCACTTATAATATAATGAAGGCTTTTGTGATCAGTGTAGATCTCTCAACTAACTTTATGTAGGTAGTGTCTCCAAATCTTAAACGCAAAAACTACCACCGCCAACTCCAAGTAATGAGTGAGGTAGTTGCGCTCATGCAACTTAAGCTGCCTCGACGCATATGCTATAACCTAGTCACGCTGCATTAATACTTAACCCAAACCAACACCGAATGCGTCATAGTACAAAGTGAAGCTCTCGCCCTCAACTAGAAGAGTCAATATAGGAGCAGTGGTAAGTATCTCCTTGAGATTCCGAAAGCTCAACTCACATTCCTCAGACCACTTAAATGGAACATCCTGGTGAGTCAACAAAGCGATGGTAGTAACTCGCTAGTTTGATGAAGCTGCAAATATCAGTAACAGGGTTGGGCCTGGCCCAATCTCAAATAGCCTCAATATTTTTTTGGATCTACCATAATGTCATCCTTGGACACCACATGCCCCAAAAATGCTATTGAATCAAGCCAAAACTCACACTTTGAGAACTTGGCATAAAGCCGCCGATCTTTCGAAGTTTGGACCACTAATCTCAAATGCTTCTCATGCTCACTCCAGCTCCACGAGTATACCAATATATCATCAATGAAGACTATGCCAAAGAAATCAAGGTATGGCCTGAATACACGAGGTCATCAAGTCCGTGAAGGTGTCAAGGAAATTAGTCAACCCAAAAGACATCAATAGGAATCATAATGGCTGTATCGAGTATTCACTATAGTCTTAGGGATGTCCGTGCACTAATCCTCAATTGATGGTAACCAGATCTCAAGTCAATGTTCAAAAATATCGTGACACCCTGAAGCTGATCAAATGGGTCATTAATATGAGGTATGGGGTAACAGATCTTCACCATCACCTTATTCAACTGTCTGTAATTAATGCACATCCTCATCTTCCCATCTTTGTTCCTCACAAAAAGAATGGAGCACCCTACGATGATATACTCGGTCAAATGAACCCCTTACCTAAGAGGTTCTCAAGCTGAACACTAAGCTCGTTAAGCTCTATAGGTGCCATCTGATAAGATGGAATAACAATAGGGAGAGTACTTGTCTCCAAGTCTATGAAAAAATCAACATCACGCTCTAAGGGTAGGCCAGGTAGGTATGTAGGAAACACATCTGCAAACTTCCAGACTATAGGAACCGAATCAACTAAAGGGACCTTTCGACTAAAATCTCATACATGGACCAAATAAGCTAAACACCTAAAAGAATCCAACTGCTGAGCCCTGCCACAACACCAGAGAAATGCCAGGCATGGATAAGGTAACAGTCTTAGCATATCAATCTAAGACCGCATGGTAGGAGGATAACCAGTCGATGCCCAAAATTACATCAAAATAAATCATATCTAGCAGAATGAGATCAACTCTAGTCTCATAACCCCGGATAGTCACTAAGCAAGATCGCAAATTCACATATCCACTCCAAATTTATTTCCAACGATTCTCCTATACCAACTTCTACATTTCGGAGCTGATGGATCTGATGAAATCCCATTTTGAAATCCGTAGCTCCGTTTGGTCCTAAAAACCACATTTTCTCAACTTAACTCTATAGAACTCAAAAATTTACCAATTTCACTAACTATTAAGATTTTAACTCATTCAACCACACAAACTAAACAAATAATACTCAGGGGCGCTAATGATAGGGGTAAAATGATAATTTTGAGCAATTTTTTAAAAATGACCCTCAAGGTCATTACACTCCTCTATCGCTAATGTCATTCTTACCCCTTCTACCGTCACCGCCGTTTTCATCATCTCCTCCGCTACAATCGTCACCTCCTGCTCCATCACCACCACAATTTTCTCCCTCCTCCACTCTTACTATCACCTCCTCCTCTTCACCATATTTTTCTACTTCTCCTCCTCCTTCACCATAGCCAATACGACTGTCACCTCTTCTTCCACTGCCACCACCAACACCACTGGCCTTTTCTTCCTACATAGCCACTATCTCCTTTACCAGCTCCTTTGATATTTTATTTTTTATTAAAAAAATTAACAATTGTCGAATGTACTGCAATAACTATGCAGAAGTTGCTACAATAATTCAATAAATTATTGAAACAACTCAAACAATTGTTAAAATTATTGTACAAAATCAAGCAACTATTGTAGTTGTTGTAGCAACTGCAATAGTTGTTGCAACAACTATTGCATTTGCTGCAACAACTATCATATTTGCTTGATTTTTTGCAGAATTTGTTTTTCCAACAATTTTTTTTTTAAAATTCTCAAAATCAAAGCAAAACAATTCGTAAAAAATAAAAACAAAAAAGAAAAAGTGAAAAAAAATGAACGACGGCGGCGATGACAATGGTGAGAAGAAGAAGAAGAAGAAGAAGAAGGAGGAGGAGAAGGAGGAGGAGGAGGAGGAGGAGGAGGAGGAGAAGGAGAAAAAAAAGAGTGATTGATAGTTAATAAAAAAGGGGGTAATTTCAAATTTTGAAATTTGAAACAAAAGGGAAGACTTTTTAAAATTTTGAAATTTTAATATGTACCTCAAAGTTTTTAATCATTCGAATCAAGTTCATATTTTATTTAATTTGATTTGATCAAGTCAATATCACATTTTTTTAATTGAGAACTTTTTTGTTATCTATTGCTCAATTTTCTCACGTTTCCAGAAGAGGAAAGAGGTTAAGGGAAAATATGGCCTGAACTAGTTTTGAATAAAATTGGGCCAGATCTACTAATGGTGGATCCAGTAGTTGGGATATTGAAGGGTTGACTTGGTCCATTTAATAAGATAATCAAAGGACCAGTTCCTTCAAAAGAGTAAATTATGTGGTTAAGCAAACATGTACTAGTTAACTAGTTAACATAACTATAGTTTCACTAAATTACAACTAACATGTTACACTAATTATGCGCAGACATGTTGCTTTTGTATAAGGAATCACTTTTCCTTTTGAACCAATTATACATATCAGACATTCTCTCTCCATAATCCTTTTACCATATTTTCTCCTTAATATGCTCAACTCAAATCAATTTCAAAATTTGAAAATTTCATTCTCTTTTCCTTTCCCTCTCAATTCGCGTTTTCAAATTTTTAGGTCCACTGTTGAGCGGTTATCATTTTTATTTTTTGAATTTTTTTATTTCGACGATTTCATTATTTTTATTTGTATTTTGTATATGATAGTGATTTTCTCTTGTTTTCTGTTTTATCTCTAGATACAATCAAACCATTGATGAAGAAACATCTTCTAAGATAATCACTAAAGGTATACAAACGATTCAACAAAAATTGGATGAATTTCCATCTTTTTCTTTAGGCCTAACTCAGAATTTCCAAGAAATTTGAGGATCTATTGTTAAATTTCAACTTAAGCAACAAGAGATTAGATCAAAGCACCACAATGACCCACTGAAGATGCAACAAAGTTTGCACGTTACTAATTCTTCAAAGAAGAACAAAAAAGGAGTTGAATAGAAAAAACACAACAGAGATGATGTGTTGATTTCAAAAAATAAGCGAAAGGTTAAAGAAATTGTATCTGATTCAATTGAACAATGGCAACTACAAGGAATTGAGGTAATTTATATATCATGCGTACAAATGCAAGCTCACGTTGAGTGCCAAGTTAGCCGTGTGTGTTTAATTGGCATACTTTTTTATGAATTCAAGAGTTTAATAAAAACAAAACTATGTTGAGGTACCTGTAAGAAATAACCGGACAACTTAAAGGGGCTACTTATGTATTTCGCCAAACCAGAATAATGATAACTTTCAAAGGTATCAGGTTTACTAAACCAATCATGAGAAAGACAAACGAGGAAAGAAAAGAGTTGAAAGAGAGGAGGATAAGAATTTCCATTTACAATAAAACCACAACATTGTATCCACAATCTCTAACTTACACGAATGGACTATGTTTTCTTAATCTTTTTGTGGACTAAATTGAAATACATTAAACTTGAGGTTAAACTGAACAACTAGAAACTTATCTACTAAAATCTAATATGACTCATGTAACACAAAAACTTTCAACTCCAACTTAGCTACTCCTCAACAACTACATAACACCAAATAAGCAGTAGGTACAACATCTGCAAGCCTATTCATTATAAAATTTCACTAACTTATTATAACTTGCAATCTCTAGCACAAGGGTACGGGTCTTTATGTTGAAACCCTGCTCTTTCAAAGTACCAATCCGCAACAACTTCTGCAATTGTCTACACATAAAATGTTACAAAAAGTTAAAATTTGTTATTAACTCATCAAAATTAAGAATGATAGACACATGATAACATTTCAAAAAGAAAAAGAAGTGTGTATTCAAACTTTATATGACAAACAAATGAAACATTACCTTATTAAGTAGCCTTGGAGAGCTAGTACTGAACCAGTATGTCGGGAAACGAAGATCGCCATGAGAATAGCAAGACGTGAGGAAATAACCTCTTGTACAACAAGGAGGTAGTCCGTCGAATGTCTTCAAGAACTTCACTCCAAAAGCTAAATTAAATCAAAACAAACTAAAAAAGAATCAAAGGAGAAGAAGAGCCATTATACATGTGTAACGTCGTAATACATTAGTTAATCACAAGAGAAATGTTAACCTTGAATAAGTATACGTTGTTTGGATGTGCATCTACTTATGTTATTGATGCAGTCCTTCCAGGCATGTTGAGGATCAAGGTATAGAGGAACCAAAGTGTTATTAATCTGGAGTTCATTAGAGTTTACAGAATAATTATTTTCGTTTAGATTTATAGAAGCTAAAGAAAGAAAGAATTAAAACCGAGAGAAATTAGCATTTATCTAATTGACCTGCCAAGAGTCATAAATTGAATTGATTATGAAAAGTGGAGTCTGAATGTATGGAACAACATTTTGAGGGAAAAAACACTGCACCATATATCATTAATTAGGAAATATAATGTTATAATTAGAGGGAAATATTTATACTACTGTAGCATATAATTAAGGGAACTGTTTTTGTTTTCAAAGCTTAAGCTCTTACAAGACTTGGTTCCATTACAGAAGTGCAAGCTGACGGCAAATTCTTAGCCGATCCCTGAGAACGAAAGAGGAAAAGATTCATCCCTGGTATCTACTTTTTAAGCACATCAAATTACTAAAACAATAAAAGAAAAGATGTGACTCACATGTAGATTAACAATTTTTTGATACATCTCTTGAATATATGAAGTACCATAGATTGTCTTCCTGCATATAAATTGAATCATGAACGTGCCAACAGAATCAGATTAGACACTAATAAAGTTAATTAATGGAATTTGTAGAATATATATAAGAAAAGTGTGTTGACCTATTGATGAAGAAGGCAGCATCTGCGACACATTTAACTCTGGCACTCTCTGGAAGGAGGCATTTGAACTTGTCACAGTTCAAGATTGTTGCCAACCCTCCTGCTGATGTTCCTGAGAGAATTGCCTGACAACATTTTGATAGTCAAGATATAGCCAAGTAGGATTTTGTTGAATAAGAAGATGATATAATAGAATAAGGTAGTAGTACATATATGACTTGTAATTAGAAATATGAAGCTAGACAATGACTTCATTCAATAAGATATTCTTACATTTTCAGCATTTTTCATTCCTTTGCTCCATAAATCTTCCATAATAGCCTTAAATATTCTTGCTCCTCTAAAATATAACTTGTTCTCCTAATGTACATTATTTGGCAATTTAATCAGAAATTACGAAATCAATATATATGTGTGTGTAGTATATATATATATATATTTCTTACAGGGTGAACTTGTTCAACATCACCGGTGAAAGATGAACCATCACAATACTTCACCCTCACCCTGTTCCAATTGTAAAACTCTACCAATTCCAACAATGTTTTGGAGTTAGAAGAGGTGGAGTAAAATTCATATATGCACACAAAGAAAAAAGAACATAGCTAACAAGATATATTTATATAAATAATAATGTGTATCACCTGGATTCTGTTTAGAAGTATTATGAAGTATACCGGCGAAAAAACCTCGTTGTTTCATATGGTTGGAAGAACCTAATAACTTAGTTGAACGATCAAGACAATCTGGGATACTGTCGCACCAACTACCTCCCTATAAATATGAATTATTTCTCTGGACTAATTAGTTATGTTAAATATGAAATATAAATAAAAAAAATTTAGTTAAGAAGTAAATAACTAACATCCAAGTATATAATCCAGTTGTTAAGTCCGGTAGCATGTCCCCTATCCAAATGATATGCTGGTGGACTTCCATCTAGGCATACTGTTGACAAAACAAATGACTATTATCTGATTAATTTTCTTTGAAGAGTTAAGAGTATAGACATATGTACACTAGCTAGACATTACCTGCGCCTTGAACAGTTGCGCTTTGGAGTATTGTGATATTAACATATAAATAATCATCTTTGGCGTCGAGACCATAAGTTGTACAAAATAATGCTAGACATGCTAGCAAAGCCAATAGAAATGTTGTCATCCTACAATCAAAAAAAACAAGTATAAATTATACTTGAGGCATCATTACCAAGTTCTAGAATTAAAACAAGAAAAAGTGAAACAAATTAGACATGTGAATGATGAATATTATATGTTATCATCAAGAAACTATTGTTCTTCTTAAAAGGGCTGGGAATGAAGAGAATTAAAGTGAGAAAGCAAACGTACAATGCTTGTGAGGGTACAAGCTTAGTAGAGGTGAATGAGAAGGTCTGAGTTTACCTTTATTTATAAGCAAACTAGTCACTGAGGCACGCGCTTTGCGCGTGTACTCTATATTCATCTAAATTTTCAAAAATGCGCAAGTACTTAAGTGTTTGATTTATAACATAAAAAAAATAGAAATCAAGAAAAGCTTGAATTGTTAAAAATGATGAACATTGATCTTATTTCTCTAGCTCAGTAAATTAAAAACCACGTCCTCAAACCAATTAAGCTCTAAATTTATTGTGAGATGTTTACCTGAATGTCTTATTAATTTAAAGCTTTCATAGTGGTGTTCCGCATAAATCGTTAATCATTTCACCTGCAACACTATAGGTGTCTTGACGATGTAATCTTTAAACAAGACCAAGATATAGGAATTAGATTTATACGAAAAAAGTCTACACTCTAAATAAGGTAATTTTAAATTATATTCCCCCTGAGAATGGGTGGATATAATTTATCTGCTTTGTCATATTTTTTTTAAGCAATAGGCTCATTATATTAAAGAACTGTGGCTCTGTATGAGGCTTTTCCTGTTGAGCAAGCGAAAGAAAAGGTAAGGTCGCGCGTTAGCACTCCTAAAAAAAAGGGATGCCCTAAGACACAACGACTTTCGCGTAGCTGCTACACCTTTGATTTTTGCTCCTTATTTCAAATTCAAGAAAATCCTTGATTGGTATAAAAAGGATGTGCTCAAGCACCCAACCTATACATGGGCTTGTGCTCGAAAGCTGGCCTTACTCAACAAGCACCTCTCGTGTTGCTTGGGAACACAATTAAAGATATAAAATGAAGGGTGTAGACAAAAATAAGCATGTCGAAAAATTGGATTATGGTAACAAAAAGAACAAAGTAACCTTGACAAAGTTAGTAAAATGTAGATAAAGAGAAAATACCTTATGACGATTATCATTCCAAAACTAAAAGAACTCCATAAAATGCTTATTATACTCATCAAAACACTCCTTCAGCGAAAAATTGGATCAAGATCATTTTTATTTTTGAGCTTTTATCTAAATATGAAAGCAAATATCTATGATGTGATTAATGGTCAATGAAGGAGATAAAAAAGGAGCAAAATATCTTTGGTAAGTTTTTTATGAGTTTTAGAGGTACATAACATTTGGGTAAAATGAAAAAAACATGAATGATATTAATTATCACAACCAAAGAAGAAAAAGAAGAGGCCATAAAGTGCATTAATGGTTGGAAAACTAATGGTCTTCAACAACAACCAGCCAAATGTTTCTGATTTTACCGTGATTTGTTTGATTGAATTTACTTAATATGGATTAGAGGAAGTACTATCGTAATGTCATTGAATTGTTAGCAGTTTCTTTTCTTCATATCAATGATACTTTATTAATGTCCCATTTGAAACCATTGAGTGAATAGGGACCAAACAAATGATTCATCCTTCATTAAAATTAATAAAACATGAGTTATTCATCCATTAAGTGTATTAACTATCAAAATATTAATTAGAAGAAAAAGTGAGCAATAGTTTTTTTTTATATCTTAATTTCGACAGAAGCAAGCATCAACGTATTTTAGACGTTATATCTACCTACATCAATTAATCAATTTAAATATTCCAAAAATTATGAACTGAAGTGAGAATATATATAGGCAAGTGGACTTTCTGTTAATACAATATTTCTAGTTTATACTAGTTTTTTTTAGAATTGTGCTTATGGAACTCTTTAATGTTATTGAAGGAAATTGGATTGGGTCACCATGTGGATCAATCAGGATCCGTATTAAGATATAAATAATATATAATTGTTATATTTATTTATTATTAAAAAGGAAGAGACACAACTATGAGTAATTTGAAAAGTTGTGTTTCTTTAGAATTATAAAAGGGTTTTTTTTTCACGGAAAAACACTGTACCTTTCTCAAAACAGAATTAAAAAAGAAAAGATGCATCCGTCTTCTCCTTCTAGCTTCCTTCTCCAATTCCTGTAAAGTTCTTGTGAAGATTCTTGTGGAGATTTTTTCTTCGAAAAGCGAACGACTATAACAGATTAGATTTTAGACTGTGGCTATTTTGGTATAGTTCGTGTTTATATACATGTGATTATACTTTTTGACTAGTGAAACAAATTTAATGATCCTGCAAATTAAGTGTTTGTTTAGATTCTTTATTGACATTAAAGCCTGCTTTATTTGTTTTCTAGTCTGAATGGATATCGGGGTGAAGTCCTATTTGCTGAAAAGAAATTGATATTGATATTTTTTTCTGGCATCGTTTAAATTCCTTTTATGACAAAGCAATGTTGGGGACTCTTATTGATCAAATCGATTCGTGGTGTTGTTGCCACTGTAACAATATACGCTGGTCATATATTTTTGTGAAATCTTAGCAAAGGTTTTTTTTGGATAAATTCGTTGTTTTTTGTATAATAAAAAGTGCAAAAGTTTGCCTTTGTTGTTGCTGGCAGCTATCACGATCCAAAACTGGATGTGATGTCATTTGTCCTATTCTGTCAGGACAAGTCAGTCTAAACCCAACAAAGCGAAAATAATGCGAAAGACTTAAATAAACTCAAATAACCCTCAAAATTTGGTTGTCGTGTGTACAAGTCTCTACTTAAAATGAAAATGAAACATAAGTACAAGTTTCGGTGTCTTTGTTTCTCAAATAGAACCAAGCATAAGTAAAAAGGACAAGGGAGATTACCAGGCTTCAATCAACTACCTCTCAAGTCACCTCCAAGCCTCGGATAAAAAGAAATAGAACTCAACTCATACTCCGAGCTCGGAACCTTAGGGTGAGTACCAAACAATACGGTACTCAACAAGTCAACTAACAAAAAAGGCAAATCTAACAGAGCACATGAACTCCTTTCATCCCAACCGAACCTCTTCAACTACAATCTGTACAGAAATCAGCCCAACCTAGAGTTCACAGTTCACATGGCACATAGGCCAACAATAGCGCGCTCATCAACATCACCAAATATCAAGTATGGCAATCACAGAGACAAAAAGGGTATACACTATTTCACCGATGACATAATAAAATATAATACAATGCAATGTGATGTCAAGTAAAGTGATGCATGTCTTTCCTAAAGATACGCATCGGTTGTAACTCAGTTTGAAACTCATGGGGTCATATCTGTCCATGCATCTACCACGACGTATGGCACGTCCCTGGAATATCATATAATCTCCACCACAGTATGTGGCACGTCCCTCGAATATCATTTAGTATCTCCCACGGCGTGTGACACGTCTCTCAAATATTATATAGTATCTACCACGGCGTGTGGCATGTCACTCGATTCATTTTTGTCTTTCTTTTTCATTCATAATACTTGCCAGCACCATTTTCCTTCGGCATAACCATCATTCGAATCTCATCATAGTGCTCCAGATTTAATGCAAATAGGCATGTTCACACAAATAATGAGAATATGATGATGACCACAATAACACGCAATTCATATTGAGAAAAATCATGTCACATTTTCACTAGTATATCAACACCATCATTTACATAAATCACATCAAATGACTCATAAAATCTCCGATTTATCACCACTGTTATCACCACAATTAGGCTCAGCCAATGAGCAAGCACTTCAAGCCAATTCTCATTATCAATTATAAGCAATATGACAATTTCATTAAGATCACAATCACAATGAGCTATCATAACATTTCATCAAATTCACATCAATATCAATTTCAAATCACTTCACATTTTCAATCACAACAATAGCACACTTGCCTTTTTGTTAACCCCGTTACTTTGTTAAGGTTAATTTACATGAATAATAACTCCTCACCTCATTTCCATTACTCACCCACACATACAAGAAAGGAAATTCGAGGATCTTACCACCAAAGGAAAACATTTTACCTTGACCTCCACTAATTTTCTTAGAGATTTTGGAGACCATGTTATAATAAAAATAACATATTCTTTTTTTCCCTAGGAAAATAGGACAACCCAAGTATATGAAAGGTAATTGTTTGTCCATGAAATCTGTCACCTTTCTGATTTTAATTTGTTGATCCTCGTAGCCTTAGTGTTTGGTTCTGTAATGAAACAACTTTTGTCCACATTCAGCTTTTGGCCGGAGGCTCTTTTATAGAGTTTGATTTGTTTCATCACCATTTTAATGGTCTTTATTTTTCCTGCACAGAAAATCACCCGATCATCAAAATATGCAATATGGTTAATTTGAGGCCCATTTGGTTTCATAGTGAAAGGAATAAAATTATGTCCAAATATAAATTATTAAGAAGTCAAGTAAGCACTTCTGAACACAAAATGAATAAAGAAGAGATAAAGGATCTCCCTATTTAGGCTCTTGAGATGTGTAAAGAATCCTCTTGATCTATTTCCATTGACTATTAATGAGTATCAAACACATTAGACATAAGTTTTCAGTACATCTATTCACTGTTCACTGAAGCCAAACTTCCTCATAACTGCTGCTTTGAAATCCCAAGTCATTCTGTCTTAAGTCTTCTCTATGTCTAATTTCAAGAACACATTACCCCCTGAATTTTTCTCTTTAATGTCATGTGTAATCTCCTGACATAGTAAAATATTCTCTGTGATCGATCTTTCTTTAATAAAATCACTCTAATTTTCTGAGATCAAGTTAGAGAGAAAAGAATTAAGCCTGTTAGTCAATATCTTAGAAATAATTTTAATGGAGAAATTGCTCAAGCTAATGGGTCTGAATTCTGAAAAGGTAGAAGGAGTCTCTACTTTTGGAATCAAAGTTAAACAAGTGTAGGAAAAGAACTTAGTGATATATTTTCCATTGAATAAAGATTGAAAAAATTTGATCACGTCAAATTTAATAATCTCCCAACAACTTTGGTATAATATTTCGTTAAAACCATCTGAAACTGCTGATCTGTCTCCTGACATCATAAAAATAGCATCATGGATTTCTTCTTCCCCAGAAATCTCAGTGATCCTTTCATTATCATCCTCTCGTTAATTAATTTGATGATGCATTCGAGAATATTGAGATTCAATTTTTTTTTGAGAAGATTAAAGAATCTACTGAAATGATTGACAACAGCCTTAGAGATTTTGTCCTCTGAAGTTACGAAGTTTCCTCTATTATTTTTGATAGTATGAATCTTCAATCTGCTTCTTCTGCCCTTAATCACACTGTTGAGATACTTGGTATTCTTATCTCCCCCCTCAAACTATTTAACTCGAGATTTTTTTCTGAGGAGGTTACCTTACATCCTCATCCATCTGGTGTATTCAGCCTGACACTTGTTGACATTAGTTATTCTAGTACTCTAGTCAATAAATCACAGAATTAGGAATATCAAAACTTTTCTACCAATCTATATCAAAATCAATGGACTAAGAGAAACGACTTCAACAAACTTTTTAGCCTCAATAGAATGTATTCTCGCTTGTTCATCTTATACTTAATTAAAGGCGCACGGAATATAAAAAGAACAGTGATAAATTTGAGGTGGTCGAACAAATAAAGTTCTCTTTTATTTGAGAAAATAAATAAATAAAATAAAATATTTATTTTTAGTATAACGGTAAAGTAAAAAACAAAACGGAGGGGGGTAACTGTTAACACCTTTTTCTCATATTAATGAAAGTTCATTAATTGTACCTTTGGGACCATTGAATGAAGAGGGATTGTTTCATCTGAACATAATTAAGAGTTTTTTCATCTCTTAATTTATTCATCTAATAACGTGTGTTGCGTATCTAAATTCTATTAATTTCGATCTCTCTATATATACGTAATACGCTGCAACATTGTCTTTAAAAAATGTAAGTTTAAACCACAAATTATTATGCAAAGGTAAAGCAAGTTTTTTTTGATTGTTTTTTTTTAAAAAAAAAGGAGAACTTCTCCTTTTTATTTGTTTGTTTCTTAATATTCATGCTTCTATATTTGAAACAATATTTATTATTTACACTTGAAATTTGTTGGCAACACTTGGGAGTTTTGAAAAAACAATTGCTCGCAGCAATTTACTGTACAAATGAACAAATTTGATTTATGTGACTAGTGTGATTTTATGTCACGATTCGATTTCTCAGGTCATGATGGCGCCTACTATGACCCACCAGCAGGCAAGCCAACCCATATCTCGAAACTGTTAGTAATGAAATGTTAGGGTAGAAGACCAATAATACAACTAAAAACAATACTGAAATAACAAGAATGTAACTGAACGGCGGAATCAAAAGAAAATATACACAAATAATAGATCTCTCCCAGAACCTGGAAGTCATATGTACAAAGCTACTACAAAAGAGTACAAGTTCCAAAAGTGGACCACGGAAACAGGGTTGTCTCAAAAAGTAAAAGATATGCAAAATATATGTACAGATGGATACGAGTAAATCCAAGACGCTATGTGCTCACCCTTGCCTCCGATCAAGACAACATCTAGCTCGAATCAACGCCGATAGCTAGTACTCGGACCTGCACACGAAAACAGATGCAGAGTGTAGTATGAGTACCACAACAACAGGTTCCCAGTAGACATCATAGACCGACTGAACAAGATAAGCAAAAGTAAATTGAAATGCGAGAAACTAATCACAACTAAGGACAGAACAAGAAATCACATTAGGTATGTATATGAGCGTAATCAACACAAAAAGACAAGTAGAGTAGCTAACTAAATCCGACGGGCTCCCCTAAATCCAACGGATACGCTCGTGCACAAGTCTAAAAGTAACAATCTGAACGGACTTTCATAAAATGAACTGATCTGATGAAGTTCAAATAATGCCACAAATTTCCACAGACTTGAAGCGAACCATCCTTAAAGCTTGAAGCTTTAACCCCAAATCTGAGAATAGATAAGAACTTAAACCGAAGATTCATTAGAGGATCAGGGATTCGTACCGAGATTTGAAAGCAACCAAGGACTTGAATCATGGTGATAGATAATCGTGGACTTAAACCACATGTAAAAGGGACCGAGGACTCGAACCTCGGTAATAGATTATCGTGGACTTGAACCACATGCAAAAGAGACCACAGACTCAAATCGGGTAATGGTAGCTAAGGACTCAAACCAATGCTAGTGAGGAGAGATGGACTTGAACCAAAGTTGATAAAGGCGGTGGACTCAAACCACTGCTAAGTAAGGCTAAGGACTTGAACCGAGGCAATAATACCAAGCTAGGGACTTGAATCCCATCCGGTGGAGTGAATTAGGGACTTGAACAATGAATAGAGGCGAGTCGGCTAGAATTAGGATCAGCGGCCAACCGAGCATCACGGGGAGTACCCTTATTCCGAGTACCATTAATAAATCACTCCAGCATGAACCACACGTAGCCAGAATTGATGAATAGACTTCCGAAACCAAGAACCAAGTGATACGGGACCAATAGAAGAATAGGAAATAATGGAGGTAAGATTCCCAGTCTATGTTACTTCTTATCTAAAACTCAGACTATCAGACTCAAGTCTGTTATATCAATCTACAGGGAGCTAAACTGTCCGAAATAACGTCGGAGAAGTTCTAAGGCCCAATAGCACCAAAATCACGTAAATCTAAGGCAACACTAGTCTAAGCTTAGTCTAAGGCCAAACATGCTTCAAAAGATATCAACCAAAGGCACAACACACACCACAAGTACGGATGAGCAACAATAATAGAAGACATGCTCTAACAGTCCAAAAATTCCCCAAAAATAACGCCTAGGACATGAATTCTAGGAACTTAGCATACTCGATGCCTCAACCCCTCCAATCTCACACAATTTAGTATACAAATGCCTAAACATGCTTAATCTAAAGAAGGAAAAACTGTAGCCTACCTGTAGGCCTACCGAGCGTGCTCCAACTCACAGAATCGGAGATTTTATTTCTGAACAATCTCTGAACGCTGCCACACTATCAACAATAGAATCACAATGTCAATACGGTCGTTATGACACTAAAATTATTGAATTCAAAGATGGTCTAATTCGGAGTCAAATCAGAAATTGTGGGACCCGCTCTGTAACTCACGGAATTGACTCCAAAAATAGGTTCTAACTACTACCCTCAGCTCATTTCCAAAAAGGAACACAATTCACACATAAAAATCAGCTACAACCAAACATGCAACACAATCCCAAGTTTAAGCTAAAAATGAAATGAGGCAGCATTTAGGGACAAGAAAATTATTGAAAATGAAGCTCCCACGATCCAAACAAATTATACCACGATATTTCTTGTAGAAAACCGCACAACTTAGCCCCAAGAATCGCTGAAAATGGATCTACAATAGTCAAGAAATAGGACCTCAAAATTCAACACACTTGTCACGATCCGAGAGGGTACCCTAGGCATGGCCGGTACTCAGAAACTATTTCTGGCTTTCGAGAGAACCACTTGGTCTCATTTCTTATTTATTCATCAGTGGAAGACTTAAGAATACTAATGTAGGCTTGTCATAATCAAAGGAAAAATAGATAATTCTTAGAAGAAGTAGTTTTTAAGGAGAACTACTCCGATTACATCATCAAACTCTGTCTATGAAGCCTCTAATACTCTTAGATGGTGCCAATGACATGTCCATGGCTACCTTAAAAGAAATATAATACTCAACAATAATAAAATATAAAGAGTTCCTTCGAATACAAGAAGGACTCACCAAATAGCTGAAAAATAATGATCTTCAACGAAACGCCTGTTGAGGATCTCTAACACCTGTATCTGCATCATTTTATGATGCAGGTCGAATGACGTCAGTACGTGGAATGTACGAGTATGTAAAATGGAAAGAAGGTAAGGACAGATATCAATAAACTCCTCTCAAGAAAACTCAGCTCAAAACTCAATATCATCTCAACATCAATATGTAATACAAGTTTAAAATATAATAATAAAAATAATAGTAATAAGCAATTCTTACTCAGTTGGGAGTTTCTCTAACCGACAACCATCACTTATGAGCTAGCGATGATACAACGAAGCGATGTTATTGCCACATCCATCCAATACCTTGCCAGGGTAAAGGACATTACCATCTTGGATCCACTCATCAAAGTCCTCTTTTTGGGACTTAAGAGGCATAGCCTCCATCCTACGCTGGCTACGTAGTTCTGGGGTTTGAGTCAATTAAACTCTTACCCAACTCGGTGCTCAATACTACTCCCAAAATATGTGCTCATATTAAACTCATCATCTAGTCTCATTGGACTTTAATTTAAATCATCAAACTCATCTCATTTCATGTTCATCAATCATTATACTTCCAAAAACATCATTTACATCTCATCAAAACATCTTGCTCAAAATATCATTTGCTCAAATTCATTCAAACTCAATTCTTTTGCTCTTTCAAAACTCAATAAAATACATATATAGTATTAATTCATATAACTTTCTTTTTATCAATGAAAGTAATAAAAAGCCAACATCTTTACTCAAAACATGTGTAAAAATATTCATGAACATCAAATCAATTAGGATTCATGGGAAAGTAGTCATGAACAATAATTCCAATAATATGAGAGATAACAATAATAATAATATTAATGCATAAATATATCAAACTCAATAGAAGAAGAATTTATTTATTTAGAATTCAAGATTTGGATAAAACTCAACTATAACTCAATTATAATGAATTTAAATATTGAGCGCATGGACGAACTCAATCCAATGCTATGAAAGCCTTACATACCTTAAATCCGAAGCTTTACTCCGAATTAGAACACTTTTGGACCCCTAGCTTTTTCTTCTCGCCGGAGCGTTTTGTGTACTACCCGGAGTATAAGAATCACCGGAGTAGTATTTTTATACTATTAAAACTAAAACTATATTTGAGAAGAAGTATATAGAGAGAAGAGTTGCTTAAGAAAGCTTGATGAATAAAATGAGGGAATAAGGTGGGTATTTATAGGTGGGAAAGAGGGACCTAACAATAAATAAAATAATTATAAAAAAAATCTGAAAATTTAATGGAATATATTGATATCATGGATGATGTTAAATGGAGGACAATTTATGTCATGAGTGATGCCAAATGTATCTAGATCTTTCCATAGTAGATAAGATGAGTTCTTTTTAACAGAATACTCTTTTTCGGAGCTGCGTTTGAATAAGATAAATTCCTTATTAGGATTTGGTGTCTTCATAAGAATTATAGATATGGAAGTCTAGTTTTATATCGTTCAAGCATCAACCAATTTGGAGCAACCTACAGTGAGATATGAATTTTCTTCTATAAACACCCAATTCCATCACAGCACTATATCTTGCAAAGATTAATTTATTTGATCTACTTATACTCCGAATCTTAAGATATGTTCTTCATGAAAGTTGTAGGTAATGATGTTGTGGTTACTCCGAAATTTGAATCACCTAATTTGGACTACTCTATGAAAAGTTATGCCCAAAATACAAAGGTTGTATTATTTTCATCGAGAATTGAAATACCGACGTACAACATTTTAGGGGTTGTTACAACACTTCCAACTCGAAAATGTTAAAAACAACAGTTAAATCCATGATTTTACCTCACATGAAGTCTTCCCTCATGATTCCGAGATCACCAATTGATTCTGCACGAAATTTCGTTGAAGTTAAACCCTTGAATCGCAAAAATGGGGTTTATATAGACCAAGAAACTAGTTCCCAAAGTTCTTCAAAAATTCAATCCGAAAATACCAAGCGCAGCAGCTAAAATCAAGATTTTACCTCAATCGAATGCCCCAAATCAGTTTCTAAGCTCATCAATGCGTTCTCCTAAAAAAATCTCACAAATTTGCCTTGAACCACCCAATTTGGAGCTCTAAAACTCAAGTTATGGGGTTTTGAAGTTGGAGACAAAGACCAAAAATGGGTTGCACCAACACTGCTGCAACACCTCTTTTTGTCATAGTCCAAAATCTCCGACGGGTTACTCGGAATTCGTTCGGAACCCCGTGCGCACAAACAAGATACGTTGCCCTACCAAATTCGACGTTCCAGACTTAATGGATAATTTAAAATTTTCATATGAGTTCATTTTAATAAAAAGTAGGTCCCACATCCAAGTGTCATTTTAAGCCAAATTTCATAACGAGCCTCGGGATTAGACTGGAAGCCTCGGGTAGCAAACATAAGGTCATTCTAGACTAAAATCGACATTCCAGAACTAATCGCACTGTCAAAATTTTTATCCGAATGCATTTTCCAAGAATATTGACCAAAGTCAATTATAGGCCAAATTTCAAAGGCAAAAGTGTCAAATAGTTCCAAACTCGTATTGACTGCCTTGATACTCATGCCGACCATGCTACTAGCCTAATTTGGTCATTTCAGAGCTGATGGAACCGTCCGAATTTCTTTCTAAGGTCGTTTTTCTGAAGTTATGACCGAAGTCAACTTTTCAAGTTATAAAAGTTCCAATACAGGAAAACGGGCCTAAAACTCAAACGAACGACTTGGCGATCGAACAGTCAGTGTCAGCCATTCATAAATGACTTGGGATCGCAATAGGAACACTCTAAACAATGAAATGAATGTTTTATTTCTAAAATGACCTGGAGGATCATTACATTTTAGGCGTATAATATCATATCTACCTACATCATTCCTTTAATAATCATTTGAAGTGTGCACTTTCTATTAATACAATACTTTTAGTTTATAAAAGAAATTAAAATTGTGCTTATGAAGCTATTTAACTTAATTGTTTATTTTCGTAGAAACTATGATAAAATGATGGCTTATAAACGGATGATGATATTAGAGCGGATATGCGTGCTTTTCTTTATTGGATCGGTTCAAGACAAGAAATTCCTACACCGTGGGTGAAAAATGTGTGAAGAGAGGGATCACTTTCTGATTTTAATCGTTACGATACGTTAAGGATGAGTATGGCAATGCCATTGATAAAACAGCCTATTTAGTATTTCCAGACTGTGATCACCATTAATAAAAATATAAGCAACGCATATTAATAAAAGCTTTATTCAACGCTCTACTATTGATTCTCTAATTTTATGCTAGCTCTTAATCAACTACTAATAATGGATACACTTTGTAACACCTCGTATCTTCATAGCTACGCATGGGATTAGATCCTAACCCAATGAATTTAATTGTATCTAGGTTAAAAAGGGTCAAGTCTTAAATGTTAAAAGTGTATTGAATGTGAATTAAAGTCCTAAGAAAACTCTATCACAAAGTTTTTTTTGTATGAGTTTGCCATCCTACACAAACAATTTAATTTTACCCAAGCCATCATTCTTTCGTTTATGTATGTGTCCCATCAAAGTATTATAAAAATCTATGTAACCCTACACTATTAAGTATTGATGTTTCTGAAAACTGTTTATCCCAGAAGCAATTATATATTTTCATTTCAATTAAAAAGTAATTCCAAAAGACATCATCATCATAATTATCCGCAAAATGCAGAGCAACTAAAAAGGTTTTGAATAAAGTAAATAAATGTATTGTTCCTTCTCTTATAACCTCAATAAGAAATGTTAGGTATTTACATACATATATACGTGATACGACATACTCACACCAAAAAAAATCGATACGACTACTCTAGTCAATAAATTACAAAATTAGGCATATATATCAAATTAACACTTTCCAATCAACATATATTAAAATCAATGGACTCAGTGAAAAGAATTCAGCAAGGCCTCAATAAAAAGTATCCTGAATATGCTTAAAGGCGCGCGTAATACATAAGAACATCGGTAGATTTGAGGTGCATTGCAGGGAATATGAATTTGAAGAACCATAATTAATTTTAATTTATCAGTAAAATGCATACACAGTAACGAAGTAAATAAGAATAATAAGAGTTGTCATGTGTTAAAATGAGTTTTGATTATGATGATTAACGAACAAATGTTCACTACCAGAAAAACGGCCTTTAAGGACCGGAATTTTGGTTCTTAAAAGACAATACTGTATGGAAAAAGTTGGTCGGCTCGCGTTGTCCCTAAATAGGCTGCTTAGTCACTTTTTCGGTCCCTTAGTGTAGTAGTTTGAGAGTTATCTTCAGGTGTATTTTTGCCTATTATTATTTTATATAGTCACTTAAACTTAAAAGTAAAATAGGAAAAAAAAATCTTTTAATTTGCTAAAATGAATATGTAAAATGAAATATCTACTTTTGATATAATGGTCAATTAAAAAAATGAAACCGAGGGAGTAGCTGGTAGCAGTTTTTTTTTCATATTAATGAAACTTCATTAATAGTCTCTTTTGGACCATTGAATGAAGAGGGACCATGGGATTGATTCATCTGAACATAATTAAGAGTTTTTTCATCTCTTCATTAAATTTAATGAAACATGTATTCATCTATGACGTGTGTTACATATCTAAATTCTATTAATTGCTTTCACTATAGATACAAGGCAATATTGTCTTTGAAATAGATAAGTCTAAACCATACATTATTGTGCTATCAAAAAAGGGGTAAGCAAGTCTTTTTTTTAATAAAAACATAATATGAAAACTTCTCCTTTTTATTTAGTTGGTTCTTAATATCCATGCTTCTATTTGAAACAATCTTTATTCTTTACACTTGAAATTTGTTGGATGGCAACACCTACTTAAGTTCATACATTATGAGTTTTTGGAAAGCAATTGCTCACTGCAATTTACCATGAAAATGCAATAGCAAAATTGATTTGTGTGACTAACTAATTATCTATCACATAACTCTAACCAGCTACCAAACAATCCCTGTGTGAATTATTGAAACTTTTTTCATAATTCAAAATAAGTGATTTTTCAAAGTTTAAGAGAATTGTTGAGATTTTTTTCCTCCATATTTACCCTTCTTTTTAATGAAGCTCTTAATTACTTTGCATTTTATTAGAGAATAGTTTAGGAACAATCAAAAGGATAGTAGTGGAAAATAGCCTTTTCATTTTTGTCCTTAAATTTTTTTCATAAGGGGTGTGTCAAACCCCAAGAATTCACTTAATATGGACTAGAAGAAGTAGCTTTTAATTTTTTCCTCATATATTTTTCTTAAGGATGTACCGGCAGAAGAAAGTATTTTATTCATAAACTAAAAATCTCTAAAATCTTACTTCAGTACTCTCAATTTCTGTATTTTCTGTACATTGAAAAATAACCTAACAGCATCCTTATTTCTAATAGTAAAAAATTAAATTAAACTATGACTGGAAGACCTATTCCTATATGGACTAGGACAAACAAATTCTAACTAGACATTAATTAAATAAATACCAAAAATCCTAAGCAAGTTAGGAATCCTACTCCAACTTTGAATTATTATTCCAACATTCATCCGTAATTCAAAGTTGTATACTCTTGCCTTTTTCTTCTTGTCATTGTTGTTGTATTTGAAAGCACCTTTCTTCAATCTTCAGTTTCATTCTTGTTGTTGTTGTTGTATTGGAGAACTTCTATTCAATCTTCAATTTACACTTTCTCTCCAACTTCCAAGTGATGTAATACATATATGCTTCCCCGTAGGTACAATCTGTCCGTCCCATAGGTACGGTCTACCCGGACCGTAGGCTCGGTCTAGTGTTAGAGCACTTTGTCTCCTACTCTCGTTGATGCCCTTCCCACCAACTCTTTTTTTGTTTTGTTTTTTGTTTTAGTTGTTGGAGCACATTGTCTCCAACTCGCATTGACGCCCTTCCCACCAACTCCCTTTTTTGGTTTTTTTTTGTCTTTTTTTGGTGTTGGAGCACGTTGTCTCCAACTCTCGTTGATGTCCTTTCCACCAATTTTTTTTGTGTTGGAGCACGTTGTCTCGAACTCTCGTTGATGCCCTTTCCATCAATTTTTTTTTAACTTTCTCCAACTTTTAATTAGAGAAAATTTTCTTCTTCTTGTGTCATGTTTGCTTGCATTCATGTTTGCTTGCATTCATGTTTGCTTGCATTTCTTTTACACTGCAATGTCTTTGTAAGTCCTTCCCTAGCATGATGTTTTCATGCATATATCATTCGTCTGACGCTTGTTATCATGATTATTGGTCAGGCGGACGACATATATGGGTCATAGCTGCCGGCCGACAGTAGAAACTCTTTGATTCTCTACTAGGATCATATATGGTTTGATACCAATTTGAAGAAAAATATTTTATTCATAAACTCAATTTTCTTGAGTTTTACTTCAAGTTCTCTCAGTTTCTGTATTTTGAAAAATAACCTAGCAACATTCCTATTTATAATAGTAAAAAATCAAATTAAACTAGGACTATGCTATTTATAATAGTAAGAATCAAATTAAATTAGGACTAGAAAATCTATTCCTATATGAACTAGGACAAACAAATCTTAACAAGACATTAATTAAATAAATAATAAAAAAAAAACAAATCCTGAACAACTTAAGATTTTTACTCCAACTTTAAATTATTATTCCAACACCGGCCATACACCAATAATTAACTAAATATGAACCAGAGAAAGTACATTAATTTAATACTAAGGGTATTGTAGAAAGAAAAAGAAATCTTTTATTTTACTAAAATGAACATGTAAAATGAAATTTATATTTTTAGTATAACGGAGGCAGTAATTGTTAGCACTTTTTCTCATATTAATGAAACTTCATTAATGGTCCCTTTTGGACATTGAATGAAGAGGGCCCAACAGATTGATTCATCTGAACTTAATTAAGAGTTTTTTCCTCTCTTAATTAAAATTAACGAACCATTTATTCATCTATAACGCGTGACACATATTTAATTTTGTTAATTGCTCTCACTATATATACACGCCAACATTGCCTTTGAAAAAGATAAGTCTAAATCATTCATTATTGTTCTGTCAAAAAAAAGGTAAACAAATTTCTTTTTAAGTGTTTTTTTAAGAGGATTTCTCCTTTTTATTTAGCTGGTTCTTGATATCCATGCTTCTATATTTGAAACAATATTTACTCTTTACACTCGAAATTTGTTGGGTGGCAACAATTACTTAAGTTGATGTACCCGGGGCGATTGGGCGGGTCAAATTAAATTTGGATGAATTATAATTGGTCAAAATAACAAATAGATCATATTCACTCAATTCAAATTTCTTTGGGAAAAAATGGATTTGATCAAAATGGGTGAGGTTATATGTCATAAAATGGTTCAATACCCAATACAATCTACTTTTTACTTAGTTTCAAATGTTTTATATGTTCTTTTAAAATATTTAGTACTTAATAGAATTATTTTTTTCTTTATTATTGTTATATACAATATTTCAAATTTTATATAAAAAAAAATTTAGAAATTTTTAACATGATCTCTCTGATGAGTCAATTTGGGTTAAATACCAATCATTTTTAATGAGTTAAAATGGATTGAGCTAGTATATGATGGATCAATACTCGGTGCAAACTTAAACGGATTGGAAGAATTGAATTTGATTTTGCCACCCCTAAATTTATACATTATGAGTTTTGGAAAAGCAATTGCTCACTACATTTACCATACAAATGTAATAGCAAAATTGATCTTTGTTACTAATGTGATTTTAGGCGTTATATCATATCTACCTACATTATTATTCCTTTAATAATCAATTGAAGTGGTAATCTAAGGACATGATTGCACTTTCTACTATACAATATTTTTAGTTTATAAAAAAAAATATTGTGATTATGAAACTCTTTAATATAATAGTATGATTGTTTATTTTTGCAGGAATTATGAATAAAATGATGATATCGGAGCGAATTTGCATGATATTCTTTATATTTTCTATGGCATTAGCAGATTGTAGAAAATATGATAACAACCTTTATTAATATTTCCAAACTCTGGTCATAATTGATAAAAATCAATGCAATGCATAGTAATAATAAAAGTTTTATTCAACGCTCTGATTGATTCTCCAATTTTGTACTAGTAGCTCTTAATCAACTACCAATAAAGACATGTATTCCTAATGAAAAATATCTAAGAGATTTCACTATTGGAGGAGGAAGCACCACAACTAAAATTTGATATGACAAATAATATGACAAATAAACTGAACACGAGAATTTTACGTGGAAACCCCTCTAACTGATAGAGGGAAAAAACCACGGGGTAGAAGGATCTCACTATTTTAACATGGAGTACACAGCTCTCAAATACAAGGAGAAAACAACAATTAACACTTCTCTCTTGTAAAAGGAACAACTACTAAAAAGGACACTCAAGACTACAATAATTATCTTGGTGTATAACTCTCTTTGTATTCTTACTCTTTCTTTCTGGGATGATTTAAATAAGGGCAAGAGGCCCTCTATTTATAGCAGAAAGAAAACGCGTATACGCGTTTTCTTTCTGTGTCAAACAAAATTGCTGCCAACTTTGTCAAACAAAGTTGCTGCCAACTTTGCCCCTTTTTTTTGACTTTTACATTCACAGCAACTTTTGCCCCCCTTTTTTGACTTTTACATTCTCCCACTTGAAGATTTAATTGAGAATCAATTAAGTCTTCACACCATTCTCTCTACCCAACGACTGCAATATTACGTTTCTACTGGGCCAATAGAAGATCAACACCATGTGAAATTGTTACTGTTGATCGGCTTCGTAAACATATCTGCTAGGTTGTCATTAGCAGAGATCCAAACACTGCCTTCTTCCACCTTCTCACGAACAAAGTGATATTGAACTCGTATGTGCTTTTTCCTTGAATGAAATGCCGGATTCTTTGCAAGATCCAAAGCATTCTGACTGTCACAAAATAGAGTAACATTTTCTTGTTTGTGCCCGAGCTCCTCTAGTAACATCTGCATCCATATTGACTCTTTGCTATCTTGTGTAGCTGCTACATATTCTGCTTCTATCATAGATGTATCCACGATAGATTGCAGTTTTGAAACCCAGCTTACAGCTCCTCCAGCAAGAGTAAACACATAACCTGTGGTGGACTTGCTTTTATCAAGATCACCTGCATAATCTGAATCAACATAACCTTTAACAGTAAAGTTTGATCCTCCATAACACATTGTAACATCTGAGGTACCCTTGATGTATCTCAGGATTCTCTTAACAGTATTCCAATGCTCTCTACCAGGATTAGCCATGTATCGACTGATCACTCCCACTGCTTGTGCAATGTCAGATCTTGTACATACCATGGCGAATATTAAACTTCTCATTGCTGATGCATACGGTACTCGAGACATCTCCATCCTATCTGTTTCATTGCTAGGACTCATACTTGAGGATAACTTGAAATTAATAGGAAGTGGGGTAGAAATTGACTTACAATCTTGCATCTTGAAGCGTCTCAAGATTTTTTTCAAGTAGTTCTTTTGATAAAGCCAAATCTTTCTATTATTTCTGTCTCGGTGAATTTGCATCCCGAGAATCTTGTTTACTGGTCCCAAGTCCTTCATTTCAAACTTCCTAGCCAACTGTGCCTTTAAATTTGTGAGACGATCTTTGTTGGGGCCTGCTACCAATATGTCATCAACATACAACAACAAAATAACAAAATCATTATCACCAAATCTCTTGTAAAAAACACAGGGATCTGAACTATGTCTGTTGTATCCAAGGCTTATAATGAAGGAATCAAATCTCTTATACCAACATCTCGGCGTCTGTTTGAGACCATATAGAGATTTGTTCAACCTGCAAACCAAGTTCTCTTTTCCCTGTTCTTCAAAACCTTCTGGTTGGAGCATGTAAATTTCTTCTTCAAGCTCTCCGTAAAGAAATGCAGTTTTGACATCTAATTGCTCCGAGTATAAGTCAAATGTAGCACACATCGCCAGGACCACTCGAATTATTGTGAGTCAAACCATCGGAAAAAATATTTCATTGAAGTCTATACCTTCTTTCTGAGCGAATCCTTTTACCACCAATCTTGCACGATACTTCTCCACTTAATCATTACCATTGCGTTTGATCTTGTAGACCCATTTATTTCCAATGGCCTTCCTTCCTTGTGGTAATTGAACAAGATCTCATGTTTTATTTTTATGAAGAGTTTCAATTTTTCCTTGCATTGTTGCCATCCATAGATATGATTCTTGGCCTTTCACAGCCTCGTGAAAAGTTGAAGGTTCTCCATCCTCTGTTAATAGACAGTATGCAACATTGCTCTCCATAGAATAATCTGAGTGCCAAGCTGGTTCTCTTCTCTCCCTAGTTGACCGTCAAATTTATGGAGTTTCGATCTCAGCTTGCTCTTGTTCTTCGTGCTTTGGTACTGTTTCAGAAGAAACTGGAACTTCTATTTCTTCAACTTCAACTGTAGTAGTCTCTGATTTTTCTTTTGAAGTGCTATCAACATTTGTTGTATCTTGTTTTCAATAAATACAACATCCCTGCTGATTACCACCTTGCGGTCTGTGGAATCCCACAAGCAATACCTCTTGACTCTATGAGCATACCCTAAGAAAATGCATTCCCTGGATTTTGGATCCAACTTCGATTTTTCTTAGGTATTGTACATAACATAAGTAGGACTTCCGAATATATGTAAGCGAGAATAATCAGTTGGTTTTTCTGTCCACATCTCCATTGGCGTTTTCAGATCAATTGCGATTGATGGTGACCGATTGATCACATAATAGGCGGTTTTGACTGCTTCTGTCCAAAATGGTTTTTCCAACCCTGTAGTTTCCAACATAGCTCTTGTCCATTCCAACAAGATTCTGTTCATCCGATTTTCTACTCTATTTTATTGTGGAGTATATGCCACCGTGAACTACCGTTTAATATCTTTTTGTTTACAAAAGTTAGTAAATTCATCACCAGTGTATTCTCCTCCATTATCTGTCCTCAAATACTTGATCTTTTTCTCAGATTCAAGTTCCACCAGCGCTTTGAACTCTTTGAAAACAGAAAAAATATTTGCCTTCCTCTTGATTGGATACACCCAACTTCTCCTGGAGTAATTGTCGATTAAATGACATAAAATATTTCGCTCCTCCTAGGGACTCCACCGGCGCTTGCCAAACATCAGAGTGGACCAGATCTAATATTTCCTTGCTTTTAGCAGAGGAATTGCTAAACTTCAGTCTATTCTGCTTACTGATAACACAATGCTCACAAAAGGGTAGTAAAACCTTTTTGAGCCCTAGAAGAAGCTTTTGCTCAGCAAGAATCTTCAAACCTCATTCCGACATATGGCCAAGTTTACGATGTCATATCATCGTTGATTCTTCAAATGAACTTGCTGATGCGGTTGATGCTTCTCCTTCTTGGTGTGTTTTACCTTTAAGAACATATAGGTTTGCAGCAAGTTTTTCCGCTTTCATCACTACAAGCGCTCCTTTGGATATTTTCATGACTCCACCATGAGTCTTATATGAACATCCATTATCATCTAGTTGTCCTAAAGACAATTGATTCTTTTTCAAGTCTTTTACATGTCGTACCTCTTGGATGGTGCGTATCGTGCTATCATACATCTTTATTTTGATGGACCCAATACCAATAACATCTAAAGCATGATCATTTCCCATGAACACAGACCCTCTTGAGATAGGATTATATTGATGGAACCATTCTCTCCAAGAAGTCATGTGCCTTGTTGCTCCTGTGTCCATGATCTAAACATTAGTGAAATATTTTCTGCCTTCATTATTTGATATTGCTTCACTACATAAAATATCGCCATCATCCGAGGTACATGCAACATTCCCTTGAGCATTTGATGGCTTAGGGTGTTCACTCTTTTTCTTGAACCGATAATCTTTCTTGAAGTGCCCTTTCTTTCTACAGTTGTAGCACTTGATATTCTTCTTACTTCTTGATTGAGATCTATCATGATTTTGACTCCCACTGGGGCCACGTTATGTTGGTCTTCCTCTTACCATCATCAAAGCTTCAGCTTGCTGCGAACTTGCTTGTCTGTCTTCCATATTTTTGCCCCGATTTTCTTCTTCCAAGACAGCGGTTACAATTTTATTGAAAACTAGACTGTCTGTATTGTTCTTCAGGTTGATGATGAATTGATCATACGAGTCAGATAGACTTTAAAGTAGAAGTTCCGCACATTCACTCCCCTCTATTTTACAACCCATTATTGTAAGTTACGAAAATAGAGTATTCAAAGTATTGATATGTTCAGTAACTGACATAGACTCTGCCATTTGAAGAGTATACAATCTTTTTTTAAGAAGATTTTATTATGCAAAGACTTGGCATCATACAACCCCGAAAGAGTATCCTATATTTCCTTCGCCGTCCGTTTTTCCGCTATACTAGACAATATTTGATCAGCTAGTGCCAAGTGTAGATAAGCAACTGCATTGCTGTCTATGTCGTTCCACCTGCTGTCATCACCAAAGTCTGCAGGTCTGCCTTCAATTGCAGCTAAGCAATTATCCTTTCTCAATATCACTTTTATTTTCATTTTTCACAATGAGAAATTAGTCCCATTGAATATTTCAACGTCAAACTTTGTTATACTCGACATTATTATTTGCTTCACACCCTACTAGATCATTTTTGAATATTTTTGCGAATAATTGTGATAAACTGTACCATCATCAAAAATTACTATTCATGTGAATAGTACTATTTACTAAATTTTACTATTCACAAAATTACTATTCACGAATATTACCTTCGCATAAAATAGACAGTATAATCGAGAGCTCTGATACCACGATTGGTGGAAGGAAGCACCACAACTAAAGTTTAATATGACAAATAATATGAAAAAAAATTAGACACGAGAATTTTACGAGAAAACCTATCTAACTGATAGAGGGGAAAAACCATGGGATAAAATGATCTCACTATTTTAACATGGAGTACACAACTCTCAAATACAAGGAGAAAACAATAATTAACACTTCTCTCTAGTAAAAGGAACAACTACTAAAGAGGACACTCAAGACTACAATATTTATCTTGGTATATAACTCTCTTTGTATTCTTACTCTCTCTTTCTGAGATGATTTAAATGAGGGCAAGAGGCCCTCTATTTATAGGAGAAAAAAAACGTGTATACGCGTATTTTTACTGTGTCAAGCAAATTGCTGCCAACTTTGTCAAACAAAGTTGCTGCCAACTTTGCCCCATTTTTTTGACTTTTACATTCACAGCAATTTTTGCCTCCTTTTTTTGACTTTTACATTCACGTATTCTGATATCTCAATTTTTGAACGGTTTTTTGGATAAAGCAATATTATGAAAAAGAAAAATCATGTAATGTGCAGTTCTCTAAGGGATATCAGGTATGAAGGATAAAAATAAATAGTCTTTAGATAAAAAAAATAGTTTAGTAATAAAACTTTGATGTCTTATTTGAAAGTAAAAAAAAAAGACAACAAAGCAAAATGCAATTGCAAGAAATCAAAAGTAAAAAAGAGGAAAAGAAAATGAAAAGCAGCCAGTAACAATTGTTGAAAAAAATTTGCCAACGAGCAGCCAGCTGCCAGCAGCATTCCTTACGCGTTTTCAACACTAAAACGCATAAATTTTTCCTTTATGCATTTTTGTTCCACTATAAATAGGGGGTTTCTTGCCCTCATTTAAATCATCCAGAAAGATAGAGTAAGAAAAAAAAAGAGTTATACACCAAGATAAATATTGTAGTCTTCAGTGTCTTCTTTAATGAGTTGTTCTTTTTACGAAAGAGAAGTGTTACTTATTGTTTTCTCCTTGTATTTGAGGGCAGTGTACTTCACATTTGAATAGTGAGATCCTTTTACCCCATGGTTTTTTCCTTCTATCTGTTAGAAGGGCTTCCACGTAAAATTCTCGTGTCTAATTTATTTTCATATTAATTGTCATATCAAATTTTAGTTATAGTGCTTTCTTCCCCTAACAGTGGTATCAGAGCCCTCGATTATTCTAGTTTTTTTATGCGAAGGTACTATTCTTGAATAATAAAAATTTTGTGAATAGTAAATTCGGTGAATATTACTATTCACGTAAATAGTAAATTTTGATGATGGTACAGTTTATCACGATTATTTGCAAAAATATTCAAAATCGATCTAGAAGGGTATGAAGCAAATAATAATATCGAGTATAACAAAGTTTGATGTTGAAAAATTTAATGGGACTAATTTCTCATTGTGGAAAATGAAAATAAAAGCGATATTAAGAAAGGACAATTTCTTAGCTGTAATTGAAGGGAGGCCCATAGATTTTACTGATGACAGCAAGTGGAATGACATAGAAAGCAACGCAATTGCTGATTTACACTTGGCAGTAACTGATCCAGTGTTGTCTAGTGTGGTGAAAAAACGGATGGAGAAGGAAATATGGGATACTCTTACGGGGTTGTGTGAGGACAAGTCTTTACATAATAAAATCTTCTTAAAAAGAAGATTGTATATTGTTCGAATGGTAGAGTCTATGTCGATTACTGAACACATCAATACTTTGAATACTCTATTTTCGCAACTTATAACAATAGGTTGCAAAATAGAAAGGATTGAACGTGCGGAGCTTCTACTTCAAAGTCTGCCTGACTCGTATAATCAACTCATCATCAACCTGACGAACAGTACAGACAGTCTAATTTTTGATGAAATTGCAACCGCTGTCTTCGAAGAAGAAAATTGGAGCAAAAATAAGGAAGACAAACAAGCAAGTGCGCAGCAAACTGAAGCTTTGATGATGATGAGAGAAAGACCAAAGGAACGTGGCCCTAGTAGGAGTCACAATCATGGCAGATCTCAATCAAGAGTAAGAATAATATCAAGTGCTATAACTGTGGCAAGAAAGGGCACTTCAAGAAAGATTTGAAAATAAGAGTGAACATCTTGAGCCATCAAATGCTCAAGGTAATGTTGCATGTACCTCGGATGATGGCGATATTTTATGCAGTGAAGCAATATCAAATAATGAAGGCAGAAAACGTTTTGCTGATGTCTGGATCATGGACATAGGAGCAACATGGCACATAACTTTCCGGAGAGAATGATTCCATCAATATAATCCTATCTCAAGAGGGTCCGTGTTCATGGGAAACGATCATGCTTTGGCTGTTATAAGTATTGGGTCCATCAAAATAAAGATGTATGATGGCACGGTACACACTATCCAAGAAGTACGACATGTAAAAGACTTGAATAAGAATTTATTGTCTTTAAGACAACTAGATGATAATGGATGTTCATATAAGACTCATGGTGGAGTCATGAGAATATCCAAAGAAGCGCTTGTAGTAATGAAAGCATAAAAACTTGCTGCAAACCTATATGTGCTTAAAGGTGAAACACACCAAAAAGGAGAAGCATCAACCGTATCAGCAAGTTCATTTGAAGAATCAACGATGATATGGCATCACAAACTTGGCCATATATCAGAACAAGGTTTGAAGATTCTTGTTGAGCAAAAGTTTCTTCCAGGGCTCAAAAAGGTCTCACTATCCTTTTGTGAGCATTGTGTTACGAGTAAGCAAAATAGACTGAAGTTTAGCAGTTCCTCTGCTAAAAGCAAGGAAATATTATATCTGGTCCACTCTGATGTTTGGCAAGCACCAGTGGAGTCCCTAGGAGGAGTGAAATATTTTGTGTCATTCAACGATAATTACTCCAAGAGAAGTTGGGTCTATCCAATCAAGAGAAAGGCAAATGTTTTTTCAGTTTTCAAAGAATTCAAAGTGCGGGTGGAACTTGAATCTGAGAAAAAAATCAAGTGTTTGAGGACAGATAATGGAGGAGAATACACTGGTGATGAATTTACTAACTTTTGTAAACAAGAAGGTATTAAACGGTAGTTCACGGTGGCATATACTCCACAACAAAATGGAGTAGCAGAGCGGATGAACAGAACCTTGTTAGAATGGACAAAAGCTATGTTGGCAACTACAGGGTTGAAAAAACCATTCTGAGCAGAAGCAGTCAAAACTACCTGTTATGTGATCAATCGATCACCATCAACCGCAATTGATTTGAAAATGCCAATAGAGATGTGGACAGGAAAACCAGCTGATTATTCTCGCTTAAATATATTCGAAAATTCTGCTTATGTTATGTACAACACCCAAGAAAAATCGAAGTTGGATCTGAAATCCAGAAAATGCATTTTCTTAGGGTATGCTGATGGAGTCAAGGGGTATCGCTTGTGGGATTCCACAGCCCACAAGGTGGTAATCAGCAGGGATGTTGTATTTGTTTAAAATAAGATACAAGCAAAAGAAGGTAGCACTTCAAAAGAAAAATCAGAGACTACTACAGTTGAAGTTGAAGAATAAAAGAAGTTCCAGTTTCTTCTGAAGCAGCACCAGAGCACGAAGAACAAGAGCAAGCTGAGATTGAAACTCCAAAAGTTCGACGGTCAACTAGGGAGAGAAGAGAACCAGCTTGGCACTTAGATTATTCTATGGAGAGTAAGATTTTATACTGTCTATTAACAGAAGATGGATAGCCTTCAACTTTTCACGAGGCTATGAAAGGCCAAGAATCATCTCTGTGGGTGGCAGCAATGCAAGAAGAAATTGAATCTCTTCATAAAAATAAAACATGGGATATTGTTCAATTACCACAAGGAAGAAAGGCCATTGGAAATAAATGGGTCTACAAGATCAAACGCAATGGTAATGATCAAGTGGAGAAGTATCGTGCAAGATTGGTGGTGAAAGGATTCGCTCAGAAAGAAGGTATAGACTTCAACGAGATATTTTCTCCGGTGGTTCGACTCAGAACAATTCGAGTGTTCCTGGCGATGTGTGCTACATTTGACTTGTACTTGGAGCAGTTAGATGTCAAAACTATATTTCTTCATGGAGAGCTTGAAGAAGAAATTTATATGCTCTAACCAGAAGGTTTTGAAGAACAGGAAAAAGAGAACTTGGTTTGCAGGATGAACAAATCTCTATATGGTCTCAAACAGACGCCGAGATGTTGGTATAAGAGATTTGATTCCTTCATTATAAGCCTTGGATACAACAGACATAGTTCAGATCCCTGTGTTTATTACAAGAGATTTGGTGATAATGATTTTATTATTTTGTTGTTGTATGTTGATGACATGTTGGTAGCAGGCCCTAATAAAGATCGTTTCACAAATTTAAAGACATAGTTAGCTAGGAAATTTGAAATGAAGGACTTGGGACTAGCAAACAAGATTCTAGGGATGCAAATTCACCGAGTTAGAAATAATAGGAAGATTTGGCTTTTTCAAAAGAACTAATTGAAGAAAATCTTGAGACGCTTCAAGATGCAAGATTGTAAGTCAATTTCTACCCCACTTCCTATTAATTTCAAGTTATCCTAAAGTATGAGTCCTAGCAATGAAGCAGAGAGGATGGAGATGTCTCGAGTACCGTATGCATCAGCAATGGGAAGTTTAATATTCGTCATGGTATGTACAAGACCTGACATTGCACAAGCAGTGGGAGTGATCAATCGATACATGGCTAATCCTGGTAGAGAGCATTGAAATACTGTTAAGAGTATCCTGAGATACATCAAAGGTACCTCAGATGTTGCAATGTGTTATGGAGGATCAGACTTTACTGTTAAAGGTTATGTTGATTCAGATTATGCAGGTGATCTTGATAAAAGCAAGTCCACCACAAGTTATGTGTTTACTCTTGCTGGAGGAGCTATAAGCTGGGTTTCAAAACTGCAATCTATCGTGGCTATATCTACGACGGAAGCAGAACACAAGCTAGCAAAGAGGCAATATGGATGCAGATGTTACTGGAGGAGCTCGGGCACAAACAATGAAATTCTGCTCTGTTTTGTGACAGTCAGAGCGCTTTGCATTTTGTAAAGAATTCGGCATTTCATTCAAGGACAAAGCACATACGAGTTCAATATCACTTTGTTCATGAGAAGGTGGAAGAAGGCAGTGTGGATATTCAGAAAATTCACACTAATGACAACCTAGCAGATATGTTTACGAAGCCGATCAACAGTAACAAGTTCACATGATGTCGATCTTCTATTGGCCTAGCAAAAACATAACATTGCAGTAGTTGAGTAGAAAGGATGGTGTGGAAACTTAATTGATTCTCAATTAAATCTTCAAGTGGGATAATGAAAGTCAAAAAAAAAGACAACAAAGCAAAAAGCAATTGCAAGAAGTCAAAAGTAAAAAGGGAGGAAAAGAAAATGAAAAGCAGCCAGCAGCAATTGTTGAAAAACAATTGCCAACGAGCAACCAGCTGCGAGCAGCATTTCTTACGCGTTTTCAACACTAAAATGCATAAATTTTTCCTTTACGCGTTTTTGTTCCACTATAAATAGAGGGCCTCTTGCCCTCATTTAAATCATCCCAGAAAGAGAGAGTAAGAAAATAAAGAGAGTTATACATCAAGATAAATATTGTAGTCTTTAGTGTCCTCTTTAGTGAGTTGTTCCTTTTATGAGAGAGAAATGTTAATTATTGTTTTCTCCTTGTATTTGAGAGCAGTGTACTGCATATTTGAATAATGAGATCCTTCTACCTCGTGGTTTTTCCCTTCTATCTGTTAGAAGGGTTTTCACGTAAAATTTTCGTGTCCAATTTATTTTCATATTAATTGTCATATCAAACTTTAGTTGTGGTGCTTCCTTCCCCCAACATTATTTGGTTGTCAAGTTTGGATAACCTATCCCCCATTCATATCTGTCACAATCCGAATTCGAGCCAGATGGTGCCTACTATAACCCCAAGTAGGCAAACCAATCCCAACTCATAAGCAGAAGTTGAACAATAATTTACATAAATAAGTAATAACATAAGAAACGCAGGGCAGAGTGAGGCGGGTTTTACATCATGTGGGGCAGGGCGGATTGCGGGTTCCACAAATCAGTTCCTTAATATATTACTAATTTTAAGTTTTCAATTCTCCTCTTACGTTAATTTTGTTCTAGTACTACTATGTAGTACTAATTTCCAATTTCAATAAAAACGCCCCAGTTAACAAAAGACAAAACAAAGAAAATCTTTTTTTTCTTTGTGAAAACTGAAAAAATTTAGTCCTCTGTTTTATGTTTGAAAATTAGTTCTGCAATTTAGTCAAGTAATAACTAAACTTGAGCCAAATTTAATACTGGGTAGTTGTTGAATGAAAAAAAATTAATCATACTTTTGTTTGGATATTTCATATTCGAATGGTCAAGTTATCAATTCATATTTTTTTGTTTTCAATGAAAAAATTATAAGATTAACAATGTGCTCTATCACTAACATAAATTCATCTAATTACCTAACATAAGTATACTGTTTTTACCTTCTCTTTTAGTATGTTACTGTGTCATTCTTTCTAAAGTTTGAATTTCGAATTAGGATTTATTCTTTCTTTCAGATGGGATTTACGAAACGAAAAAATAATAATTATTATTATTATATTTAACTTGTAAATTTTGCAAAATAACAAAATAAAAAAATAAAATTTAAAACTTTTGTGGGGTAGGGCGGGCCAGTTTTTTTGCGGGGCAATTGAAAATGAAAAAAAAAAGATATGGGAGGTGCCGAGGTGGGGCGGATTGAATTTTTGTGGGTTAAGCCTCAACCCCCTTCCCGCCCCATCCCGCCCCATTGCCATTCCTAAGCACCCTGCTTTGATTCATTTGATAGTATTAATTAATTGGAAATTCTTAATATCAAGAGAGGGCAAACTTGTCTAATCATATCTTATTTATATTGATATAAAAATGGGTTTAAAGATAGTAACACAAAGATCCATAGAAAGAAAATAGACATAATATCGTAAATTGTAAAGAGAGGTCAGTGTAATGAAGCGAAACTTGAAGGGAATGTTCTCACACAATTAGGATGACGAAAATGCCCAAAGAGTCAAGATGGAGTAAAATAATCCCGATGCACAACAAGAGTGACATTCAAAATTGAAACAACTATATGAGTATCAAATTTCTAAGTCACACTATGAAAGTTTGAAGGGTGATGGAGCTGAGGGTGAGGAGGGGCTTTTTGTGAAGTAGTTCGAATTCATGTCGGATCGCTCAACTACAAGAGTCATTCATCAGGTAAGGAGATTGGTGGAGCAGTACACAGAAAGGAGAAAGACTTATACATAGTGTTCATTAACCTAGAAAAGACCAACGACAAAGTTTCAAAAAAAGTTTTATGAGATGCTTGGAGGTTAGAACCTTGTAGGTATTATTACTAGTATATATATCATGTAGTATATGTTTTGTTGTTTTGGAGAGTGTAAACCCAAGTCTTGAATATACTAAATTACTATTTGTATTGATATAGTTGTATGAAACATGAACTAGTTAACTTTGTACTCATAAGTATGGTAATAGATAATAACGTGAGCTGCAGTAGTATGAAATGATACATGAAATTCTTGTAAGGTATTTTCTTAAATTATTTTGAAAAGTTCTTCCACCATAAATTGAAAAAAAAATTATTTGTTTAAATCTAAAATCAAATGAATTTTAAATGCAAAAATTTGTACCTTTAGCTTTTTTGAATGAGCTTAATTTCACTAATAAATTATAATTAATATATCTTACATTAAGCTCTTTTAAATGTCGTAAGTATTATATAAGTTTTCTTCTTAAGAAATGACATCCTCCCAAGAGAGTCACTATGTGCACGGCCCGATGAGTTGAGTCGTGACACTACGAAATCTTTATCTTGAGTAATATTATTTCAAAATGGAATTATAAAGAAAAAGTTATTATCAAAACAAATAAAACAAATATGCAAAGCTACCCTACTATGGGGAGCCACATGATATAGTTCCATCATCATTATGAGTCTCATCATATATTTTCTTGGATGAACAATCAAAATGAAGTTCTCCATCTCTACATGCGCGCTTTGTATCCTGCCAAGACACAGTATGTTGACTTTGTTCATCCAAATATTGCACGCACTCCAAAGCACAACTTTCTTCTACAGATGGAGGATATGTTTTGCAATTCACTAACACCATTGATAAAATAAAGAAAAACATGCAACTCTGCTTCAACGTAATCATTTTGTTTATATTTCCTGTAAAGATAAGCAACTATTCAATAACGTTACGAAATTTCTTATAAGAACGATTTGAAGGAATTTATAGAAATAGTGTTAAATAAAAAGTAGACTTGTGTGTACACAACTTTAATTGATTAATTAATTGAATAATTAGTGCACCTAACTTATAAAACATTAAGAATTCAAAATCTCCTTTAAAATATAAAAAAGGTCACATTAATAATCACTTTTTCTCAAAAAAAATGTGTAAGATTTTTTCAATCAAGCACGAAGACTATTTCAAATTTGGTTCTTAAAGTGGAATCTCCATTTTCTCTAACGCTCAAATGTCATCATTACCCTCGTTTCTGTGCTCCTATTTGACCTAAATTTGAAGTTGAAACTTGAAAAATTAAGTTTTTTGAAGTAGTGTTTGAACATGTATTTCACTTGATTTTTTTATTTTTTAAAAAATTTTGTGACTCAAAGTACCAGAAACTCAAAAACTGATTCGATCCAGTTTTGGGGAACTTGAAAGTATTTACAGATCAAATTTTTAAAATTTGATCAACTTTATAAATATTTAAAGATAAATTTTCAAAATTTATGGTCAAACGAACTAATTCTTTTGTCTTCGTAATTAAATAGAAGTTGGTATCTTTGACATAACAATTTTTTCTATTTCACCTAATACATGAAAAAAATGAAACAATATCTTTTCAAACGCTCATAATAATAATTTCCATTACAATTAGAATGTAATTGTGACCTACAATTTTCAAATTTAAAGAATGAGGTTTCACAAATATAGAAATACATATATTAAGAAGTAAAGTGGCACACAACAATAAGCAAACAAACAACTAAATACTAGATCAATAAAAGGAGGATAAATTTTTTTACGTACCCATATTTTTTTATCTAGATAGCAGAATTGGTGTAAATTGACTTTTCCGTTAAAGATTATAAATAGAAGATAGATATGTAATATGTTCATATGACTTTGATGTTTCTTCATGCATTCGTTACAAGTGAGACATTAATGAAGAGTCATAAATATAAAAAATAAGTTTATTTGACAATCTAATTAATATTACTCTCTTTTTAAAATTCTAATGACGGTTATATAACTTAGGTACAAGTACTTTAATTTCAACTAGATATTTATTAAAGGGAAACTATACAAAATGGATATAATTGTGAAATTATTTATCATTTTATATCCCACCACAAAGCAATTCCCTGAATACCCATTTGGACCAAAATATTTACATCCCATACCCCCTTTAGTTTAGGCCCAATTTCGCCCGGCCCCTTTAAATTTAGGCCCAAGTCTTTTGTCCTATTATTAATTATTTTTATTCTTTTCCCATATATTGTTTTTGTCATATCATTAATTATTTTTGTTCTTTTTTCATTTATTATTTTTATTTTCTATTTTATTCTTTTCTCATTTATTATTTATTATTTATTATTTATTATTTTATCCTTTATTAGAGATACTATTTGGTAATATTTTTATTCTTTTTTTTATTAGACTAAGAGGAACAAAACTGGACATCTACAGGTACATGTGGATAAAGGGTTTGCCTTTTAAAATTTCTTTCTTTCTGTGGAGGTGCTGGAAATACAAAATTCCTACAGATGATGTTTTAAAAAAGATGAACTTTAATTTGGTGTCTAAGTGTTGGTGTTGTATAAA
The DNA here is from genome assembly GCF_947179165.1 of Solanum dulcamara. Taxonomy (NCBI): domain Eukaryota; kingdom Viridiplantae; phylum Streptophyta; class Magnoliopsida; order Solanales; family Solanaceae; genus Solanum; species Solanum dulcamara. The sequence goes on along the minus strand of NC_077241.1, from coordinate 69,753,596 downwards.
TCCTAGAGAGGAGACTATACACCATTTATTCCTAACATCAGATACAGCTAAAAGGAATTGGTCCTTTTTCTGCAAGGATGCAGGAATAAACATGAAGGGTGTGCAAGTGCAATAATTAATTGTGAACTGGTGGGAGGCACTAGTAACCAATAGATTGAAGCAGATATATGCTGCAGTGCCATCAATTATAATGTGGGAACTGTGGAAAAGAAGAAATGGTATCAAGCATGGGCACAGAAAGACCAATAGTTCAGTTATTTATTTAGTCTTATCCTCAATTCAAAGATTAGTACTACACAGAAATCCCTCAATTAGAACTGTTCCTGCTGATTGGAAAAATCTGATCCAAATGCTAGAGGGAGGCAAGGCAAGAGTGAAGGTAACAACAGTTAGATGGAAACTACCTCCATCTGGTTGGTATGCTTGCAACACAGATGGTGCCTCCAGAGGTAACCCAGGACGGAGTGCATATGGTTTTTGTGTGAGAGATGCAGAAGGAAATCTAATATATGCTAAGGCTGAGGAAATTGGTTATGCCACTAATGTAGAAGCAGAAACTGTGGCTCTTTTGGAAGCCATAAAGTACTATAAACAACAAGGATTGAACAAAATCATTTTTCAGACAGATTCTCAAACTATTCAAAAAATTATGAATGGAGAATGGAAACCATCATGGAATATTGCAGGTTGGGTAGAAGAGGTGGAAGAATATAAGAGAGATTTGGAGGTTAGTTTCAAACATACCCTAAGGAAAGCAAATAAATTGGCAGATGCTTTAGCAAATTATGCATTAGATGAAGGTCCCCTGCAGTCTTACTTGTTCGGAGAGTTGGATGTGCAGATGAGAAGAATCCTAAATAGTGATAAGAGTCAAATACCTTATCTAAGAATTAAGAAATGCTGAAAGGGAGAAAAAAGGATTAGGGATACTGGAAAAAGAAATAAACAAGGATGAGGAGAATGACATTGGGGGTTTCACTAACGGATTGTTCATTTTGCAGGTCTACACATAAAAGGGCCAAACAATACAGGAAAGGGCAACAAAACACATCAATAACAACAAAACAGATACTAAAAGGCAATACAATCACAAAAAGAACAAAAATGGTGGAGAATAAATGGAGACAGTGTGGGTCTACTTTGTGGTATTAGTATCAATGGTACTCAATCAAAGGGATACACATCTCGTTCCTACTTCGAAATCCACAGGACACAACAAGCATGTTCACAACTACCAAAATTACAACACAGGACAGATGAGAATCAGAAAAAAACCAGCAAATCAACGGGTCTCGTCATCATTTTCAACAGTAAGGGGAGAAGAACACAAAAGCAGAAAAAGAAAGAAGACAAGGAAAAATTCAAGGCAACACACGCATAGAACAAAGAATTCAATAAAAAAAGCTAGATCAAGTGTGAATCAGAAGGCAACCATGAGAGAAACATTGGCCTCTTCATCATCTTCACAAGAATAACAGAAATGACGAGGAAGAGAGAAGAAGACATAGAGCAATTAGGGCTTCAATTGGGAAAGTAGAGAGTAGGTAATTACTTTTGTTTTTACCAATACACTGCTGTACTCCCTTTATTTTTACAAATAATAAAAAGCCTAAAGGGCATAGTTAACTTTAAAAAAAAATATACCAACAGCCCATTCCCTTTTTCCGCCAACTTAATTCCTATATTAGCAAAACAAAAGACCCCAAGCGTACAACATATAGTAACTACAATCCATATGCGTACATCCCCAACCTATACTCCGTACTCGTCTTCCCCAAATTAATGAACACAACAGGAGCGACGTCGCTCGATATGCCAGCGAGACTAGAGGAATCTTCGAGAAGTATTCAGGGGTCTCAATCTCATCGTTGATTCGTCCTTCTTCAAGATCAGACGACTCGCGTTCTCAATCCATTAAGGATTTATTCAAGATAGTACAAATTCGAGTGGTTCGATCTTGTCTCAATTTTTCTTTTCGAAATTTGAATTCGATTCCCTAATTTTCTATCCATATTTCCCCCCAATTCGAGCCCTAATCCCCTCTATATATGTCAAGACCCAAAAATTGAAGTCATGATGGCACGCATCTTAAATATCATCTCGATGCGTAAGCCAAAGAGTAAAATCATATGAGACTCCCAAAGGGAATCAAGCCACAAATAAATGCAAAATAAAGGACAGCAATGAAAAGACCTAAAACCTGGTGTCATCAGTGTAAAGAGCATCTAGTACAATGATCGAGTCTGATATACATCATAAGTATTCAAAAAATAGTAAAGACTGTAAATAAAAGCTAGAAATAATGGTGGTCCAAATCCCAAGACCCTCACCACTAATCTGAATGATGAAATGTCTTTGAAAGAAGAAGATCAGCTGCTATGCGGATACCCTGACTAGGATCTGCATTAAAAGGGATACAGAAGTAGGAGTGAGTACAATCCACATGTACTCAGTAGGTTTAACCGACTGAGTATAAGGAATTAATCAAAATCTATGAAATAAACTAAGGAACTCTTCTACCTGCACGTAGAAAAGTCCCACTCCGGCTACGTTGCCGCCAATTTATATAGAATGACGCGAATAAAGTAAACATATAATCACAGTTCAATATCACAATTAAGCAGATAGAACAATTATCATAGGTATCAGTGCAATGCAATGCATTAAGATGATGCAATGATATGATGGTACGGTGGGATCAAGGCTGTCGCACAACCTATCGTATACACCTGCTGAGCTATGCTACCAAGCAGGACCCATGGGGATCTCACAGACCATATACCTAGTCACAATCTCAATGTATCAACTACCTCGCCACCCTACTCATGGCTAAAGATTCATGATACTAATGTCTCATTCATTTGCCACCTATCTCGTGGTTAAGGATACAAAAGATATCACATTTTCTTTGTCAAAAAGATTTCAACAGTTCTCAACTTCCCAATGATCGATAATAGTATGAATGAGGATGAATGCAATCACAATGTATAAGGCATGGAGGTAATATTCAACTCAACATGTAGTAGAAGGTTCAAAGTTCTCAAAACTTAACCTAAGCAGGATATTCATCCTCAATAGACAATAATGGAAAGGAAATACATCAATTAAATGTTCACCCCTTTCTCAACAATATCCTAATACTCAGGTATGCTCCAAAACCCACAACTCAACCCCTCAAACGGGCATTACAAGTCAAATAACCCCTTCACAGTTCTACTCAGTTAAGTCATAGATTACACAGTCTCAACCACATATAAAATCACATAAGGCCCCCACACGGGCTACACAACACATATAAGCCCCCACACAGGCATCACAATATCAATTATCAATCTCAAACTACACTACGACCCCATCCCAAAGTCTACAACATAGAATTTCACTAATCACCTTAATTCAGTCCCAAGAAGAATAGTCAAACCTACCTCAATAGTCGAAACTACTCTCGAACACCTCCACTGAATGATCAACTCTCCAATTCAATGCCCGGAATGACAACCCACTATCAATAATGAAACATACACGTCATAAGGAGTCCAATGACACCTACATTGATAGGTTTCGAAATTGGAGGTAAAACAGTCCACAAATTGATAAATTTTGAAAAGGTTCAAATATGAAATTTTATTGAAAAATGACATTCTACTCATTAAAAAATCCATATAAATAGAGTACCAAACAAGTTAGAAATCACCATTTTCTTAAATTCGGATTAAGGAATAAAACAAGGAATTTAGGAGTTGAAATCACAAGTTAAATGATGGAATATGAAAGATTTTAGTGATATATAACTTACCCCACGAAATCACTCGAAGAATCCTCTCCAAAATCTCCTCAACACACTCAAGAAACTCAAAAATAGTGTAAATGGGGGTTTTCCCGACTAAATACTGTTCTGCCATCAATTTGGGCATCGCTGTAACAACCCCTAAAATATTGTATGTCGGTATTTCAATTCTCGATGAAAATAATACAGCCTCTGTATTTTGGGCATAACTTTTCATAGGTCCAAATTAGGTGATTCAAATTTCTGGGTAATCACAACATCCTTACCTACAACTTTCATGAAGAACATAACTTCAAATTCGGAGTATAAGTAGGTCAAATAAATCAATCTTTGCAAGATATAGTGCTGTGACGGAATTGAGTGTTGATAGAAGAAAATTCATATCTCACTGTAGGTTGCTCCAAATTGGTTGATTCTTGAACGATATGAAACTAGACTTCCATATCTACAATTCTTATGAAGAAACCAAATCCTAATAAGGAATTTTTCTTATTCAAACGTAGCTTCGAAAAAGAGTATTCTGTTAAAAAGAACTCATCTTACCTATCATGGAAAGATCTAGATACATTTGACATCATGCATGACATAAATTGTCCTCCATTTAACATCATCCATGAAATCAATATATTCCATTAAATTTTCAGATTTTTCTTTATAATTATTTTATTTATTGTTAGGTCCCTCTTTCCCACCTATAAATACCCACCTTATTTCCTCATTTTATTCATCAAGCTTTCTTAAGCATTTCTTCTCTCTATATACTTCTTCTCAAATATAGTTTTAGTTTTAGTAGTATAAAAATACTACTCCGGTGATTCTTATACTCCGGGTAGTACACAAAACGCTCTGGCGAGAAGAAAAGGCTAGGGGTCCAAGAGTGTTCAAATTCGGAGTAAACCTTCGGATTTAAGGTATGTAAGGCTTTCATAGCATTGGATTGAGTTCGTCCATGCGCCCAATATTTAAATTCATTATAATTGAGTTATAGTTGAGTTTTATCCAAATCTTGAATTCTAGATAAATTAATTCTTCTTCTATTGAGTTGATATATTTATGCATTATTATTATTATTATTGTTATTATTATCTCTCATATTATTGGAATTATTGTTCATGGCTACTTTCCCATGAATCTTAATTGATTTGATGTTCATGAATATTTTTACACATGTTTTGAGTAAAGATGTTGGCTTTTTATTATTTTCATTGATAAAAAAAAAGTTATATGAATTAATACTATATATGTATTTTATTGAGTTTTAAAAGAGCAAAAGAGTTGAGTTTGAATGAATTTGAGCAAATGATATTTTGAGCAAGATGTTTTGATGAGATGTAAATGATGTTTTTGGAAGTATAATGATTGATGAACATGAAATGAGATGAGTTTGATGATTTAAATTAAAGTCCAATGAGACTAGATGATGAGTTTAATATGAGCACATATTTTGGGAGTAGTATTGAGCACCGAGTTGGGTAAGAGTTTAATTGACTCAAACCCCAGAACTACGTAGCCAGCGTAGGATGGAGGCTATGCCTCTTAAGTCCCAAAAAGAGGACTTTGATGAGTGGATCCAAGATGGTGATGTCCTTTACCCTGGCAAGGTATTAGATGGATGTGGCAACGACATCGCTTCGTTGTATCATCGCTAGCTCATAAGTGATGGTTGTCGGTTAGAGAAACTCCAACTGAGTAAGCATTGCTTATTACTATTATTTTTATTATTATATTTTTAAACTTGCATTACATATTCATGTTGAGATGATGTTGAGTTTTGAGATGAGTTTTCTTGAGAGGATTTTATTGATATCTATCCTTACCTTCCTGCCATTTTACATACTCGTACATTCCACGTACTGACGTCATTCGACCTGCATCGTTTTATGATGTAGATACAGGTATTAGAGATCCTCAACAGGCGCATCGTTGAAGATCATTTCTTTTCTACTATTTGGTGAGTCCTTCTTGTATTCGAAGGAACTCCTTATCCTTTTATTATTGTTGAGTGTGATGTTTCTTTTGAGGTAGCCATGGACATGTCATTGGGACCATCTAAGAGTATTAGAGGCTTCATAGACAGAGTCTAATGATATAATCGGAGTAGTTCTCCTTAGAAACTACTTCTTATAAAAATTATTTATTTTTCCTTTGATTATGACTAGCCCACATTAGTGTTCTTAAGTCTTCCGCTGATGAATAAATAAGAAATGAGACCAAGTGGTTCTCTCGGAAGCCAGAAATGATTTTTGAGTGCCGGCCACGCCTAGAGTACCCTCTCGGGGCGTGACAATCGCGATCACGAGTCACTATTCATCACGATTGCGAAGAACACCGGGAGGAAAAGACGATCGCAATCGCAAACCCCCTTCTCACTATTGCAAAGACATATCTCTGGACACATCAAGATCGTGTGATCTCTGGTCACGATCGCGATGAAGAAAATGTGTTGCACCATAACTCATCAACAACAGCTGAAACACAACTCAAAATGACTTTGATTGGACCCTCGAAAATTATTCGGGGTCTGATAAAAATAAACGGAATATGCTACTACATTAAATTCGACATTACGGATTTAATGAAATTGTCAGATTTCCAAAAATAAATTATTTTGACCAAAATACCCTCCCGAACCTCTTATTGGCCTAAAACTCAACCTTTGGCCTAAAAACTCAAGACAACGATTAAGATCCCAGAGCTCTACGTCAATGCTCAACTAGACCAAATTCGACATTTCGGACGCAAAGGAACTGACAAAATTCTCATTCAACACTCAAATCTCAAAACGTTGACCAAAGTCAAATCAACTAATTTAAAACTTCACTTTTCAACTCAAGACCTCAAATTCACATATCAACCCCAAATCTGTTTCCGACGACTCTCTTAGATCAATTTCCACATTTTTGTACTGATGAAACTGATGAAATTTTGTTCTGAGACCCGTAACTCCATTTAGTCCCGAAAATCACTTTTTCACATCTTAACTCTATAGAACTCAAGAATTTGCCCATTTCACTAACTATTAAGACTTTAACATATTCAACCACACCAACTGAACAAATAACACTCGGGGGCACTAATGATAGGGGTAAAATGGTAATTTCGTGCCAAATTTTCAAAAATGACCCTCGAGGTCATTATAATATAGACCCTCCCCCTTCACTATTTGAAGAGAGGGGAGAACCCTGGAGGAGCTTCGATTGAAAGAAAAATAGAGTCTTTTGATAGCTAAAAAAAATATCTAAGTTCAAGATATTTTTTAAAGAAAAATATTCTCTTCTCCGACTGTTTCGAGCAATTGTGTGTTCTTTACTGGAGTTTATTGAATTTAGCTAGCAGAGTGGTGGACGTTTCATCATTAAGCTCGTTGTCCCAGTTCCTACTCCAAAACAGGTAACCTCTTCTCTTTTCTTACTTCATTTCTAGTTATTCCTCTGTTTAGTAGCTATGCATCCGTGTTGTTTTCTTCTAGCTGAGTTTGGTTAAAATTATGACGTGTAGATTGAGATATGATAATAAGGTTAAAATTTTCTTTGAAAAAAAATGTTAGAAGTTGATATCTCCATTAATGCTTCGTATGCTCATATGTCATCATGAATGTTGTTTGTAGTATTTGATTTTGATTCCATAATTTTCTACCTGTTGTGGACGATAGCTGAATCCGTTTTAGCTTAGGTTTCGAAAATATTAAGCCCTGATGTAAGCTTAGGCTCTCTGTTTTGAAGTTATTTAAAATTTTACGTTTACGTGATGAGTTCATATTCTAGCATAAGTTTGTTTCCATCTCTGTTCCATATCCTTGTTCGAATATCTATTCATTTGTTTGAAAGTTAGTCTCAAGATGATTTGCATAATTCATGTATGTCCAGTTCATTTTTCTAGCTCGCCGTATTGTTATAGTCGTTTCTTGGTGATCCTTTTAGCTTAAATTGCAGCAGCAATGAATACATGAGGTCACCTTCTAAGGCTCTTTATGATACCATTGGCTACAATATCTACAAAATTTGTGGATAAAACCCCACTCAAAATTTGTGTAATACGGTATTATTCACCATTTTTTTTGCATTGAATATGACTTGCCCTATGACTTCTTTTGTAAAAATTAGTCAAGCTCCTTTTTTTTTTACTATAGTGGCGGGTTTTTTTGTTTTTATTTTTATTTTTTATTGTTATTGACTTATTATTAAATATTAATCAATAATTATTTTTAATCAATTAATTTAACTCTTTCACTTTTCTTTTATTTGACTAAATATAAAGAAGAGTTTTGTCCTCTTTCTCTTTCTTTTTCTCATCAAACCCTAGCTCCTCCAATTTTTTCTCCAAGAAATAATTTTCATTGCCCACTACTCAGCACCTCAATCCGTCCCCATCGCCCTTCACCCCTCAAGCAATTCGGCAGTGGCTCAGCCTCGCACAGGGTAGTGTTGATTTCCATCCACAACCTTCCATGGATCTACGGGGTGTACATCTCATGTATTTTCAATTTTATAATTTTATTGCTTAGAAAATAAGCAAAAGTAAAACTTTCAATGATTTTACAAATAAATTTTAATAAATAACCAATAATACAAAAAAATATCATAATTATTATTTGAGAAAGTTATTCATAATTAATACTGTAGAAAAAAGTATTATAATTACTATTTGAGAAAGGTAACAACTAACAATACAAAAAAATGATAGTAGCAAAATAATCTTTAAGATAAAATTATCATTCATCTTCATATTTACTAGTTCTTCTCACTGATTATTATTTGAGAAAGTTATTCATAATTAATACTTTAGAAAAAAAGTTTTATAATTACTATTTGAGAAAGATAACAACTAACAACACAAAAAAAATGATAGTAGCCAAAATAATCTTTAAGATAAAATTATCATTCATCTTCACATCCTTAAGATAATATTTGCACTGCTTATTGTTTATATATTTTAAAGGAAGAAAACTAAAAAGTGTAAGAGTAATAACAAAAAATGAATAAAGTTGTCTCAGAAACATAATGTTATAAAAGATTTATCCTATCAATTTCAGACATGATTATCTAAAAAATTATTTATAATAATGTCATTTTTTATACTAGTTTATTTATACATTTTAGAATAAATCACTACAACCTGAAAAAATATGATAACATAAAATATAAATATCATAATAAAAAATATGATTTAAAGCAAAAATGAATTAAACCACCCCAAAAAATTAATGTCCAGGGCGTACATTTTTACGCCGAGGACTTACGTTTTTACGCTCGAGGCTTACGTCCCAAATTTTAGGACTTACGCCCTATGGATCTACGCCTTCGATTTGTGCTCCGGAGCGTTTTTGTTACGCCTCCACCCTGGGGTGAGTCCCAGGATTCGTGTCACGACCCAAAAATCAAAGTCATGATGGCACACATCCCAAAATCCAACCTGATGTGTAAGCCTAAAAATAAAACTCATACGAGACTCCTAAAAGGAAAATCATGTCATGATTTAAGTGAAAAGAAAAACAATGAAGAAAATATCTCAAAACCTGGTATCATAAGTATAAAGAGCATCTAATACAAGGTTCGAATCTGAAGATACAACATAAGTCTCTGAATGATACAAAAGACTGAAAAATAAAGACAGACTAGTGACGATCCGAATTCTAGGACCTCACCACTAATCTGAGAATACACAATCCGCTATAATATTAACTGTCACATGAGGTACCCCGACTAGTATCTGCATCAAAAAGGGACACAGAAGTAGAGGTGAGTACAATTCACATGTACTCAGTAGGTTTTAGCTGACTGAGTATAATGAATTAATCAAACCTATGAAATAAACTAAGGAACGCTTCTACCTGCATACAGAAAAGTTCTACTTCGGCATCGGTGCCACCAGTTTATATATATATTGGCGCGAGTAAAGTAAACCCATAATAACAGCTCATAATCACAATTAATCAGATAATTCAAGCAGCACAGATATCAATGCAATGCAATGCAATATGATGATACAATGATGTGGTGGTACGGTGGAATCAAGACTATCGCACAGCCTGTCGTATACACCTGCCGAGCTGTGCTACCAAGCAGGACCCATGGGGGTCTCGCAGACCATATACCTCAATCACAATATCTCATTATCCTTGCCACATCCTCGTGGTCAAGGGATCACAATGCATCCACTACCCTACCAGAAAAATGCCTCGGTCAGGGACTCAAGATACAAAGGTTAGGATCACAATGCATCCACTACCCTGCCGAAAAACTGCCTCAGTCAGGGACTCAAGATACAAAGGTTGGGATCACAATGCATCCACTACCCTGCCGGAAAACTGCCTTGGTCAGGGACTCAAGATACAAAGGTTTAAAGGTGTTTCATTTTCTTTCTCAAAAAGAATTTCCATATTTCTCAACTTCCCATGTTTCATGATATGATGAATGAGGATGAATGCATCAAAACACATATGCATGGAAGTAATAATCAACTCACATGTGATATAAGGTTCAAAGTTCTCAAAACTTAACCTACACATGATATTCACCCTCAATAAATAGTAATGGGAAGAACACACTTTTATTTAAATATTCACCCTTTTCTCAATAATATTTCAATACTCAAGTATGCTCAAAACCCCCAACTCAATCTCTCAGGCGGCATCACAAGTCAAATAATATACTCAAGCCTCTCTCTTAGGCAAATCATAATTCACATGCTCTCAAAGCAAATAAGATAACAAATAAGGCCCCCACACGGGCTATGTAATACAAATAAACCCCGTCACGGCAACACATTAATAAATAAACCTCTACACGGACACCACAATATATATAACATTCTCAGCTCATACTACAACCCCATCCCAAAGTCTATAACATATGAATGACTAATTACCCCATCTCAATCTCAAAGAAAGATAGGTTTCGAAATTGTACCCGAATACCTCCACCGGACAAGCAACTCTCGAATTCAGTGCCCAGAATGACAATCCACTATCAACAATGAAACATACACATCACAAGGAGTCCAATGACACCCATATTGATAGGTTTCGAAATCGGGGGTAAAATTGTCCAAAAAAATATTTATTTTTGAAAATGGTCAAATTTGGAATTTTATTTAAAAATTATGTTCTACACATCGAGTAGGATTCGTGGCTGAAAATCCCATTAAAATCGAGCAAGAATCGAGTTCCAAATCATGAAAATACATTTTTCTAAAAATCACCATAATTTTATTACGAAAATGGCAAAAGACAGCAACTTTGAACAGCGATTTATCAGAAATGAAGCCTCTACAGCTAAAACTGATCACACCACAACGATCCTTACGAAAAACTCATCAATTTAGCCTCAAGAATCACTGAAAACGGACCCAAAATGCTCAATATATCAAATCTCAAAGTTCATCAGAAATCTAATCCGAAAATAAAAAGGGCAGCTGCTATAACGCGAATCTTACCAAAATAAATCTTCTCCATCACTTTATGATTACACCACTGTATTCCTATGGAAAAACTACACAATTTAGAGCTTTGAATCACTGAATTTGGATCTAAGATGACCAAGAAATCATCTTCCAAAGTTTACAAAAATCTGAATCCAAAAATGGTCGAGGCAGCATCTAAAACATTAAATCTTACCTAAAACGAAGCTTCTAATCAAGATTCCGAGCTCACCAATGGATTTCTCGCGAAAATTTCTTGAAGATAGACTCTTGAATCACTAGATTTGGACTTGAAATGCTCAAGAAATGAGGGTTCAAAGTTGAGAGAAAAGTCTGAAAAATCTGGTGCAAAATCTGCACTTTTGCACCAGATTTTTTTCTGGTTTTGCATTATTTAAAGTCTCCGAACGGACCCTCGGAATTCGTTCGGAACCCGATAAAAATAAACCAGATATGCTACCCCACTAAATTTGATATTACAGACTCAATGACGCATTCAAAATTATCATACGAGATCATTTTAATAAAAAGTGAATCTCACATCAAGGTATCATTTTAAGGCAAATTCCACAATCGGCCTCGGGATTAGACTGGAAACTTCAGAAAGCAAACGAAGGGTCGTTCTAGACCAAAATCGACATTCCGAAACTAACCGCGCTATCAGAATTTTCATCCGAGTGCGTTTTCCAAGAATGTTGACCAAAGTCAACCATAGACTAACTTTCAAAGTCAAAAGCGTCAAATGACCCCAAACTCGTATCGATTGTTTCGATAGTCATGCCGAAAATGCTACTAGCCTAATTTGGACATTACAGAGCTGATGGAATCATAAAAATATGAATTCGAGGTCTTCTTGACCCGTAACTCAAAAAGTCGCAACTAAACCAACTTAGGCCTTCAAAATATCAAAATGGGCTCGGGACCTCTAAAAATTCAGTCAATACTTCTTTTAGACCAAAAACCATCCCCCGAATCTAACGGAGTCATCGAAATTCCATTCCGAGTATCGAAACTCCAAAAGTTGACCAAAGTCAAATTTTGGCCTAAAATTCCTTAAATTCCCAACTCAAGACCTCAAATCTTCGTTACAACTCCAAAACTAATTTCGTAAACTCTCCTAGATCAATTTCCATATTTCGGAGTTGCTAGAATTGACAAAATTCAGTTCCGATACCCGTAGCTCTGGTTGGTCCCAAAAATCACTTTTTCACCTCTTAACTCTATAAAACTCAAGAATTTGCACAATTTACAAACCATTAAGATTTTGACACTTTCAACTAAACAAACCAATCAAATAATACTCGGGGGAACTAATGATAAGGTAAAATGGTAATTTCACACAAATTTTTAAAAAATAACTCTCAAGGTCATTACAATTCGCCCCAAAAATATTTTTTTAAAACACTATTTGGCACCCACAGACTCTAAATCCTAAATCCTCCTTTAATTGTTGTGATACATTTGCTTATTTCTTTACATTTCTAGAAAAATTATAATGAATCTAGCTTGAGATCTCATGTGTCATCTAAGAATGTTGCATGTAATTCATGTCACTATTCTTTGCCCCAATTTCATGAGGCTTAGTTGAATTTTCTCTTAAAAATTTCTTATTCTAAACCTCAAAAATCACTTTTTTAATCTCACTTTCATCAGGTAAAGCATTAATTTGAGCATTGTCTTCTTGAGAAATCAGAGGTTGAATAAATTGTAAAAAAGACATATCCTCATCAATAATACCACCAGTGAATTGCTTTTCAAAAAAGCCAACTCCTTTAGAAATCTCAGATTCTGATTTTCTCTATGATCCACCTGCTTTCAAAATTCTTTTCAGAGCCAATCTTTTTCTTCTTCTCCTAACAAGAGCATGAAAAAATTTAGTGTTCCTATACTCCTCTTCAAACCATTGAACACTAGCCTCCTATTTTCAAAATTCCTCTTCATAGTGAAGACAAAACTTTAACTTAGCATGTGCTGCTTGTAGAATAGATCTATTCTTTAGCTCAAATAAATTATTCTTTAAAATAATTTTTTTTTTTTTTTTTTTTTTTGGGAACAGACCCTACACGAGGCTCCCACCTCTCGTGCACAGTCAGGGGTTGAGCATCACCCCCAAGCCTTACCATAAATAATCAAAATAAAATACAAGGAGGGGGACATAAACCTTACCTCCGATCCTATGGTGGTTCATAAGTCGGCTAACCTCTTAAGGTCGGCTAACTCATCCCTGATACAGAAAGAGACTAACTAGAACTAGAAAGCATTAAACCTGTGAGAGGACTCCTCTCGGTACAAATCAACTAAGAAAGCATAAATGAGGGAGACTCTCCCCTTCCATGAGAATACAAGAAAGTAGCCTACACTAGTCCTATTCAAGAACAAGTATACGAACCTTCTATCTCGCATGGGTTGGGGAAATTCTTTTCATCTTTGCTTTTTTTAGACATTTCGTACCAAGTAGGTCCAAGGAAAATTGCAGCAACACCAATCGTAGCCAAGTTGGTAAAATTAGAGATAAACATGTTCAAGAAGGTTGTTTTATCCTTTTTAATCTTCTTCTCCTGAAGCTTGCCATTCCTATCTTGTCTAGCTTTATGTAGCCCTTGGTTTCTTGTGGAAGTTGTTGAAGGTTGTAGAAGTGTTGTGTATTATCAAGTGTATGGCTGTACTTAGATAATGTATCAGCTGGAAAATTTGCTTCCCGAAAAACATGTTTGCATTGGAAGTATTCTAGCAGTTGGACCAGTTGTTGGAGTTCATTAACGTAGTTTTGAATGTTCCAGGGTGGTTTGATGTCCAGATTCAGCCACTTGATCACAAGTTCCGAATCTACTTCCAATATTACTCTATTATAACCATGTTGAATGCACCAATTAATGCCAAAACTGGCTGCCTGCACTTCCGCTTGATTATTTGTTCCAACTCCCAAAGGAGAGGCAAAAGCATATATCAAATTACCCTTATGATCCCTTACTATTCCTCCTGCTCCTATCTTTCCTGGGTTGCCTATGGCACTCCCATCAGTGTTAAGTTTAACTATGTTAGGGGGGGTTTGAGCCATTTAACCTGGGTTACTTTTATGTCATGCTTACAGTTTTCTATCCAAATAATTAGATCTTTCCAAACTGGTGGCCATTGGATATATGGAAAAACTGTGGTAATAAGCATGTATATTTCTTTGATTATATTGAACTTCACCCTAGTAGTACTAGATTTCTTTCCTCCATATTTACTTGCACACCTGTTCTTCCAGACATTCCAGCAAATAAATATAGGGAGGGCTTGCAACATGAGTTTATGTACAGCATTGTTTGGTTTGTAGGTCCACCATCTCATCAAGATGTCTCTAATGGAGTTGTGGTCCTGCCTGATTCCCCCCCAGTTGGAGAAATATGTCCAGATGTGTTTAGCAAAGCTTCCAGAGACAAATATGTGTTCTATGTTGTCCAAACCAGGCCTGTAGCAGCATGAGCACTCTGCAGTTTCTCTCCCAAAAGAAATCAGTTTATCATTGGTTGGCAGTTTGTGTCTCAATGCTCTCCAAAGCAAGAATGAAGCCTTGAAAGGGATGTTAGTATGCCATGTCATCCTATCTATCAATGTCTTGTTTTTTTTCTTTCTCACATTTTCCCAAGCTGATTTACAAGTGAAATTTCCATGTGATTGCAGCTTCCATTGAGCTTGATCTAATGTGTTTTGTTGGTACATGATTTTAGTATTGAGAATTGTGTGTATCATGTGTTGAGGGGCCTGTTGCCTGATTTTCTCTTCATTCCATTTTCCATTTGTCAAGAACATGGAGACAGTGGAGTTGTTGAATCTTGGAATATATTCATAGTGATTGGCTAGAGGGCCAATACCCAGCCAATCATCCCACCAGAAACTGCAGTTTCCTGAACATAAGGTCCACTTAATGTGAGGTTCTATGTCACCTTTGTTCTTCATCATGTTCTTCCACATGAGAGATTGACCTGTGTGCCACTTTTTTGTGACAGGGTGAGCTCTTTGGCAGTATTTAGCTCTCAAGAAATCCCCCCATAAAGATCTCTTAGTTCTGAACAACCACCAATGTTTAAAATAATTGTAACATTTGAAATTAAGGACTGAAATTGATTATTTGTTTTCAATTATATCCTTAATAGTAAAAAAAAAATATGTAGAGTATTTAAGGGGAAACGCTCAATAAACTAATTTTATTAAATAAGGATAACTCAATAAACTATTGCTTGTATTTTTTTCTCTTTTTAATGGCGTCAAGCCGTCAAATAAGTTAAAGCAACAATTATACTGAGATAGAGAGAGCAAATCTTAAGGAATTTTCCCCTCATTCTTTCATTTGATATATGTTGAAAAGCCCAAAATATCTAAATCTCATGATTCCCTTCCCCTTCTCTATAAGAAACGAAAAGCAAGAACCAAAATCTATGTTATCAAAGTAATTCTAAATTTATTTTAATTAAGGAGTACTTCTTTATTTATCTTAATTAACCTATCCCTCTTCCCGGTTTTATGACCCCTCCATCAATTCTTGCTTACAATATGTGCTTGAAAACCGATCGGAAAATCAAATATGAACAGTCAAGTTTGAAAAGAATGAATAAATTTTTTAAAGCTGTGTGTATTTGTTGCAACACTTCTTTTACCTCTTTTTGTATTTCCTATCAATTATAAAAAAAATAAAAAAGTTAGGAGAATTTTCAGATATGGCAAACTTTTTAAGCATAATTACTCCATATAGGTATAGTTTTCCTAATTACTTATAGTAGCAAACATAAAATTTGTCATAATACAAATGTTGTAGCGAATTATACAAAAGTTGTAGTGAATTATACAAACACTATACCCACGAATTATTTGTATACCGATATATACAAACACTGGTATACATATGTATTTGTATATCTGGCAAGCGAGATTGAGAGAGAGGAGGAGAGAGGTGAGCGAGATCGAGAGAGGGAGGAGAGAGGCGAGCGAGAGGCGAATTGTAGATGTATATCTGTCAAATTGTATATGTATATTTGTCAAAAAATTATATATATGTAATTGATATACATATGTATTTGTATATCTAGCAAGCGAGATTGAGAGAGAGGAGGAGTGAGGAGAGAGAGATCAAGAGAGAAGGAGAGAGGCGAGCGAGATCGAGAAAGGGAGGAGAGAGGTGAATTGTATATATGTATATCTATCGAATTGTATATGTATATTTGTTAGAAAAATTGTATAATGGTAACTGATATACATAGATATTTGTATATCTGCAAGTGATATTTTTCACACCGCATAAATGAATAGCTATGTTTGCTGCGAGTCGTAATTATTTTAAACTATACCCTAAATACGTGATATAGTAGTAAGGTTTGCCATACCACGTAATTTTCCCAAAAAATTAAGTAATATTACTCGTAATTACATCATATTTGTTTTATGAGGTACAAAAATATTATTAGACACCAATTTTAATAGTATGGTAAAAGATGATATTAGAAAATTTAATAAGCGCCCTTTTATAATTACATTAACTTTTCAAGTTTTCAATATATAATGAGTATATGTTTAGATATTAAGGTATGGAGATTGCGAATTGGGGTAAAGGTTAATAGATAGTTGAGCATTTTTGCTGACACAACTTTGAAATACTAAAAGAACTTCTAAATATTATCATATTATTCAACATATTTTTTTTTCCGAATTTTTTCTATCCTTCTTTCAACAAAATTGTCTAAAATCAAAGTATATATATTCTAGCACTCTAGACAATATGTTTGAGTGATTACAATTTTATCCTTATGTCACGCTCCAAGAAAGTACCCTAGACGTGGCCGGCACTCGAAGATCATTGCTGGTCCCTAAGAGAACCACTTGGTCCAATCACACATTCATTCAATCTCATTCTATCAGTGGAAGACTCAACTCACAAGAATATTATTCATAAATAAGGCCAAAGGTCAACCATCTATCCAATCAACAACTAGTAAGAATGAAATTAGTCAAAATGAAACAAATCAACATCATCAATACTCTAGTCCATAAAGCCTCTATCAACAATGTAAGAGGTGCCAATGACATGTTCATGGCTACCACAAATCAAATAAAGGAAAGCTAACTCAAAGATGAAAAGATAACTACGGTATCCTCCGAAAACAGGGAGGACTCACCAACTAGCTGGAAGCGAATAGATCCTCAACGGTGCGCCTACTGATAATATCTAGTACCTGTCTCTCCATCATGAAACGATGTAGGACAATTGGCATCAGTACGTAGAATGTACGAGTATGTAAAATGGCAGAATGAAACATGCATCAGGGTAGATTCAAATCAACTCGGAATCTCAACTCAGAAGAAAGAACAACTCAATCAAGATGTCCTATGTCCAAACAAGAATATGATTTAGACAATACCAATCATATACAATTCAATCCAATCCATTCCAATCCGATTCAGAGTACTATCAAGACCTATATGGGAGTTTCTCTTATCCGATAACTATCACTTATGAGCCAGTGATAGTATAACAAACCGACGTTGTTGCCACGTCCGTTCATACTTTTCCAGGGTAGGAATGAATCAACAGTCATGGATCCATAACCAATCAAGTCCTATCATGTCAGGATAGTAATTTGGGAAACATCTGACTTTAACAGTTCAATCCTCTCCTACGTTTGGCGACGTAGTTATTGGGCTCGAGTTATTACTTAATCTTACCCAATTCGGTGCTTGATACTCCTTCCAAGACTCAATGCTCATAAAACTCTATCCAATCAGTTCGATCTAGTAATTTCGACAAGTCTCATTTGGACCCTTATCAATTCATCAATTCTATCACAATCAAACCTCTCGACCGATCATACTATCCAATCAATCCCAGTCATATTTTTCAAAAGTAGTTTAGATATGCATTTATGACAACATTTAATCCTATCCAATCATTTCTCCATTCATTCAACCAATCTTTTGGGGCTAAATCATGACTTATTAAGACTCCAAATCAACAATTAAAGAGACTCAAAATATTTAAGCTTATAACAAAAATATATATAACAACTCATACCAAACAACTCTTAGACCTATCCATAGTGTAAGAATATTGTAATATAGAAATCAACTTGAGTTCATGGGGATGAAGACATGAAGCATTTATCAATTCCTCAACTCATTAACATCAACATAACAAAATCAAGTTAGTAGATGTAAAAACTCATTAGGACATAGATTTATCAGAAAAACTCAAATCATATGAACATTCAACTCAAAGAAGATGTAGGGCACATGGGCGAATTCAATTCATGTTATGAGCACCCTTACATACCTTAGAGTAGAACTTGGAGAAATCTTGATGTTAGGTCCTAAATGGAGAGCTTGAATCCTTGAGCTTGAAAGAAAATTTGTTGGAGATAATTTGAGAGAGAAGAGGATGAAGTTTAGGATTTTGGGGGAGGCAAAAGACTGAAAATGACTTCAAAACGCGTCCAACTTCGTCTATATATAATTAGGGAATGATCCAAGTTGCCTTACTAAAATCTGAAAATTTTGCACAAATTTGAACTATAAGGGAGCAGGTCCGCGACACGGAGGTGTTTCACCATAGTTTTTTTTTTGAAATTTTAAGTTGAAGCAAAAACTGGCCAAGTCCGCGACGTGGACTGGTCGCGCACCCTTCTGGTTAATTGGACCTAACTTTTTACTCCGTACTCTAAAAAATTCAATCTTAGTGGCGTTGGAAAGAAGACTCAAAGACCTTTAATTTGATAGGTATGGGCCACCCAATTCGTTATAGTCTAGGAGATATGGTCATTTGAAGTTGATCCTTATACGAACTCATTCGAAAACTTAGCCGATAGAAATTCTTTGACTTGGCTTGGTGTTAGAGATCCCTTATGACCCTAAACCACATCTAATACTCTTAAAATACTTAGGAATTGATCCTAACCCATGTATACAATTAGAAGTCATTCAGTTTGAGTCTATATGCATATGAAGAATGGTTCGAGCTTTGGCGAAAAAAATTTGGGATGTTACACCTTATTTAACATAAATTATGATGGGTGTAAAAGTCGTTCAACATTTGAAGGATATTTTGCTCAATCAACATTTATTGTGGTAATACTTTTATTTTGTTTTGAATTTTTTTTAAAAAAATCTCTTATATGTAATATTAATTTATATCCTTCATAATTTATGTTACTTATGAATAAAAATATAATCACCCAAACATATTATCTAGACTTTTAGAAAATATATACTTTGATTTAGACACTTTTGATGGAAGAAGAATACAAAAAAACCCGGTAAAAAATTATTGAATAATATGATAATATTTACTATTTTCAAAGTTTAAAATAGTGAAATATTTAGACGCAAGATCAAATTTAATGTATATATGTTAGTTGACCGAAATATTCTTCAAATAAATGACTTTTATTAAGAAAATATTAAGAAAAGAATCCCCATAAACCTTTTTCAAATCAAACACCCAACAGTGGTTGGAGTGTGATTACGTGTTTTTTTTTCTTTTTTTTTTTTTGTTTGAGAAAATATTTTTCTCGTCCCTCTTCCCCCTTTTCTGTAGTATGTAGTTAAAATTTATTTTCCTATAATCATATATTTATTGTAGGTTTCCTTTCCCACCTGTATTAAGAGAAGGGTCAAATTTGCACCTGTTTTCTCCTTCCTTATATGTTTCAACTTATTCTTTTCTTTATACGTATATTTTAGCTGACACAAGTCACAATTTTGAAATATTAGAAAAAACTTTTAAATATTACTTATCATATTATTCAATATATTCTTTTTCTGGGTTTTTTTAATCATTCTTCCATCAAAATTGTCTAAAATCAAAGTGTACGTATATTCTAAGACTCTAGACAATATGTTTGAGTGATTACAATTTTATCCTTAAAATAAATAAATTATGAAGGGTATAAAAGTCGTTCAACATTTGGAGGGTATTTTTTTCAATCAACATTTATATTCATGTCTTTACAATAATCTAGATAAAATCGGATATACATTTTTTTCTTTGAATATTTTTTTTTTTGAAGAATATGCTATTATTTGAGCAGAACATGTAATATAATAAAAAATAAAATTAGTTGTAGATTGCACTTTTGGATTTGAAAATATAGTTAATATTCGTTTTAATTTTCTATCAAGATATTCTTTAATTTATCGTAGAGGCCTTTAATATATTAATGATGAGTAAATTTATTGCATGAATTGTGTGATTGCCAATTTTCCTATGCATTTAAAAAAGGGAACACTTAAAAGAAAGCCTTAAATTGAGGAGGTTTTATTGTGGAGGTTTAATGTAACCCCCCCTAAATTGCATTAAATTGCGGAGGTTTAATATAACCCCTCCGATTTTTGTGCAATTTCTGGGGTTATCAACGCCGTAATCCTCAAAATTCGGTTCTCTACGCTATTGTATCCTTTTTATAAATTTTTCTCGAATTCGTTTAATAACTAATTTTATTCTTCGATCTC
The DNA here is from genome assembly GCF_947179165.1 of Solanum dulcamara. Lineage (NCBI taxonomy): Eukaryota > Viridiplantae > Streptophyta > Magnoliopsida > Solanales > Solanaceae > Solanum > Solanum dulcamara. The sequence goes on along the minus strand of NC_077241.1, from coordinate 69,732,913 downwards.
CATTATACTATTCGATCATTTATTATTCGCACCGTCTACAAACTTATCATTTGTATTCCTCAATTGGATGGTTACTCCTAAATTGATCAAAATTACTTGATTTTTCTAAAATTTATCAATTTATCCAGATCCCTCCTTAAACCAATCTAATTCACTAAACTATCTAAATCCTTACAAATTAAAACCCCCCAAAACAAACAAATTTATTAACGATTAAAGATGAAAATTGAAGTTGTTCATGAAATTCACATGAGGGGTTTGTAAGTACTTATTTCCTTGTTGCTGAAATAGATTTCTTCCCTGCACCTTTGCAGTATATAACTGTATGTCGTGCTTTTTCTTTAATCTTGAAAGGTTGTTTATGATGTATAATAGATAAAATATTTGATTTGTTCATATTTAACATGAAATAAAAAAAATAAGTTAATCAACGGAATAATATAAATATTTGTGTAAATTCCCATCAGCAATATCTAAAACTGTCTTGATCGTTCAGTAAATTTACCATTCGTACCCCTAGTTTCATTCGAATATGCATTTTTTGCTCCGTATAAGTTTTGCAACTAATTGTTAGATGAATATAAGTTCAATCTAAAAACAATAACAAAAGGTACTCCCTCTATTTTCTCTTAAGTGATTTTCTAATCTTTTTTACTTATTCCAAAATAAGTAAAAAAAATTCTAAAAACAATAAGATATTATTTTCTCCGTCCAACAATACTTGTCCACTGACTTTGTACAATTTTAAAAAACTATAAATAGAAGAATAATTTTACCATCACACCATTTGAATATAATAAATACAATGTCTTGAAAAATATAATAGAGAAATGACTACTAATTAATAATAAGTGTAAATTAAGAATTAAGTTAAAATTATCTCTTAATTTCATAAATTGAACAAAAATTGTTGGACATCTATTTTTAATATAATGGACAAATAAAAATGAACGGGAAGAGTAATTATATTTTCCATAATAATTGCCCTTATCTAATAAATGCTTTAAAAACTTTCTAAGAGTTAATCTTTCAAAGCCTTTACATTTTCTTACTAATAAATGATCTTTTAGTTGCTTTTGGATTTTTGCCCTTAATTGTACAGACTTTATCCTGGTAATAAACACATACAGTAACAAAAAAAAGGATCTTTTAGCAAAATACCCACCTTGTTGGTGTTAAAATGAAATTTTAAATGGGTGTGCAAAAAGCTAAAGACTACTTAAAGGAAATGGAGAAAGTAATTGATGACACTTCTTCCATTCCTTTTTATGTATCTTTTATACTAAAAGTAATTTATGACACTTCCTCCGGCTATGTTCACCTTTGAATACGAAAACTATTTCGTTCTTAGCGGAAAACCGTACCTTTTTATGTACTCTTTGTTCTATATTATTTAAATTTTAAGAAAAAAATTATTGTTCAAAATAATTCAAATGTTTAAAGTTTTAGAAAAATATTTGAATTTTTTTTCATATTTTACCTTTTGCTTTAATGAAATTTATTTTTTTATGATTTCATATGTAATCATTTTTATAAGCCTAAAATTTTTAATAAAGAACTATAAAATCAGAAGCTTGATGCTTCTCGTGAAAATTTGACAGTGGGAATCAAATGGACTTCTTGACTTCTTTTAGTAGTAGTAATTATTACAGGTAAAATACAAATCTTTTTGAGTAATGGCTTGAGAATAAACAAAAGGGTAATAAAGAAAAATATAGTTCAAATTTTGTTCAAGTATTTTATACTTTTATCTTTCAAATATTTTATATTAGCAAATTAAAAGAAATTTAGTTTTTTAAAAAATATTATTCTTATCATTAACTAATTATATGAAGTATTAATAATCTAAGTTAAATTTTTAAATAATAATCAATAAAATTAATTAAAAAAATATTATTCTTATTTATAGTAGTTAATATTTCTTTCTTTCTGTACTATTCTATCATGACTTTCTCACTTTTGTTATTCTTTGTTTTTATTTTGTTTTCAATATGTTTGTCCCTATCTGACCATTTATCTTGTTTTCTCTCTTGAGCCGAGGGTCTTTCGGAAACAGTCGCCCTACCTTTCAAGATAGAGTTACGTCTGCGTACACTCTACCCTCTCTAGATCTCATATGAAGGGATTATGCTGGGTTTGTTGTTATAAAATATGAACCCTAATAAGTGATCTTTTAAAGGGAGTGTTAAGTTACCCAAGTAAAAAAAAAAAGTGGGAGTAGACCATAACACAGAAGATCTTCCAAAATTTTGCAGTTGAAGTGTGGACAGCACATGCCATGAAGGAAATATGCATTAGTTTATATAATATATGGCCTACAGAATATTCGTAATTTACACTAGGTGACAGATCAACGTCCATCCCATTTTCAGAATAAGTTATCATATGACCGATCATTATTGATAAAACAAAAATTAAAAATCAATCCCTCTCAACGAGGTCTTCAAGCATTTGAAATAAGCTAAAATTAAAAATAGCATAGTGTTTATAACAGAAAATGACAATTCGTTTAGACAAAACAAACTTATTCCAAAAAAAATTCCAACGTAATCTGATTCAACCTTTTGACGACTCATTTACTTAAAAAAAAAAATAGACCTTCTCCATAGTCCGCCCTTCAATGAATTATTTAATCATGTAATACTTATTAAATACAAAGAACGATTTGTAGGTCGTTTGACTCGAAATTAGTCCTATCACCTTTAATCTTTCTTAAATTATATATATATTAGTTTCGTCAATGTGTTCCCAATGAACTCCAACCACAAAACCAAAAAAAAAAGCTATTTTTTTTCAAATTTAATTTCAAATTTAGGATTCAAATGAATGCTTGTACCTGCTTCTTTTTGTTTCATTTATAATTAACAATTATTGCCTTTTTTTTTAATGATGCTTTGTGTAAAATTTACACTTGTTTTTGTTTGTTGTAGGACGAAAAAATTTCTTTTGGCTTTGATAGCACTACTTTGTACAACTCGTGATGTTCTTGGTGACGAAGATTATTTGTACATTAATATTACAGTACTCCATAGTGCAACTGCCCAAGGCGCAGGTAATTATTAATAGCTAGCTAGTTGTACATAAATATACACTTAACTCCTCAAAGAAAATCAAATATTCATTTGTTTTAATTTGTCAACAGTATGTCTCGATGGAAGTCCACCAGCATATCATCTGGATAGGGGACATGGTACTGGACTTCGCAGTTGGATTATCTACATGGAGGTTAGTAACTATTTAATTAATTCTTCTATGTATATACTTCTTAATTAATTTTCATATTGAACATAACTAATTAGTCGATCACCAAATTAACTCCGGAGAAATAATTTATATTTATAGGGAGGTGGTTGGTGTAGCAGTATCTCAGATTGTCTTGATCGTTCAACTAAGTTCTTAGGTTCTACCAAGAAGATGAATCAAAAAGGTTTTTTCGGCGGAATACTTCATAATACTTCCAAAGAAAATCCAGGTGATGAAGCTCGTATATTATTCTTACTTTTTTCTTTTGTGTGCATATGTAAATTTTTACACACTTGTTCTAACTGCAAACAATGTTGGAATTTGGTAGAGTTTCACAATTGGAACAGGGTGAGGGTGAAGTATTGTGATGGTTCATCTTTCACTGGTGATGTTGAACAAGTTCACCCCGTAAGAAATATATTTATATATATACATCCTTACATGTATAGTATTAATTCCGTAATGTTTTTCTGATTCAATTTGCCAAATAATGTACATTAGGAGAACAAATTGTATTTTAGAGGGGCAAGAATATTTAAGGCTATTATGGAAGATTTATGGAGCAAAGGAATGAAAAATGCTGAAAATGTAAGAATATATCATATTGAATGAAGTCACTATTTAGCTTCATATTCCTAATTACAAGTCATATGTGTTCTACTACCTCATTCTATTATATCAAAATGTTGTCAGGCAATTCTATCAGGATCATCAGCAGGGGGGTTGGCAACAATCTTGAACTGTGACAAGTTTAAAAGCTTCCTTCCAGAGAGTGCCAGAGTAAAATGTGTTGCAAATGCTGGCTTCTTCATCAATGGGTATGTTCTTCTCAAATTTTATTCTACACCTTCTATTAACTTTATTAGTGTCTAACCTGATCCTATTGGCACGTTCATGATTTATAAGCAGGAAGACAATTGATGGCACTTCACATATTCAAGAGATGTATCAAAGTATTGTTAACCTACATGTGCGTCTCATCTTCTTGTATGTTATTGTTAGTAATTTTGGTATGCTTTACTACATATAATAGCTTTTTTCCCTCTCTCCTTCTCAGGAATCAGCTAAGAATTTGCCGTCAGCTTGCACGTCTGCAATGGAACCAAGTTTGGTAATGAGATTTTAAGGTTTCGAAATAAAAACATTTTCTTTAATTATATGCTATTAGTAATATACTATTTCCCTCTAATTATAATATTACTTTTCCTTAATTTTATATGGTGCAGTGTTTTTTCCCTCAGAATGTTGTTTCATACATTCAGACTCCACTTTTCATAATCAACTCAGTTTATGATTCCTGGCAGGTCAACGAGACAAATGCTAATTTCTCTCAATTTTAAGAACTTTATTTGTTTCTTCTTTAGCTTTTATATATAATTCTGATTATTCAACACTCTTAACTCCAGATTAATAACACTTTGGTTTCTCCATACCTTGATCCTCAACATGCCTGGAAGGGTTGTATCAAGAACATAAGTAGTTGCACATCTAGCCAACGTACAATGATTCAAGGTTAACATTTATCTCGTGATTAACTAATGTATACGACGTTAGACACGTATAATTAATGGCTCTTCTTCTTCTCCTTTAGATTTCCATTTTAATTTATTTTTTTGATATAGCCTTTGGAGTAGAGTTCTTGAAGATATTCGAGGGATTACCCCCTTGTTCTACGAGGGGTTATTTCCTCACGTCTTGCTATTCTCATGGTGATATTCTTTCAACGTCATACTGGTTCAATACTACCTCTCCAAGGTTACTTAGTAAGGTAATGTTTGTTTCTTTGTTTTTATCCATATAAAGTTTGAATATTTTACAATTTTATCATATGTTTGTCATAGTTAGTTTTGATGAGTTCATAACAAATTTTAATTTGTTGTAACATTTTATGTGTATAGACAATTGCAGAAGCTGTTGGGGATTGGTACTTTGAGAGAGCAGGATTTCAACATATAGACCTGTATCCTTATGTTAGAAAGTGCAAATAATTATAAGTTTGTAAAATTCTGCAATGAATACGCTTGCAAATGTTGTACTTGCTGCTTATTTGGTAGTAGTTTTACACTTAATTAAGTCCTATAAGTTTCTAATTGTACAATTTAGCTCGACTCTGATATCGAATCTGATGGCCATATAAGAAATGCTAAAATTTACTTTTTGGACAATTTGAATAATCATTAATTATTTTCTCTCTATTCATGGTCGTGTACTTACTTTCAATGAGATACTAATGAAGTTTTAGTACACATCAATGGATAGATGATATAGTTGAGTGTGAATATATACTAATTTATAAGATCATCCAACTATAGTATAATTATTCACTAAAGTCACTAACGTCGATTTTCTATCGATATAGATAGGAGTGAATTGCTCGTAAAGTATGAAATTTTTACCTCAAATTTTTTGAATTCCAAAAAAGGGATGGAAATTCCAAACAAAAAAGAAGTAAAAATAAATAAATTATTCTGTATCAATAAAGACACTCAAATTGAACTAGTTTACTTGAGCTAATTTTGATAATACAAGTTATTAACTATTAAGCAATGGTTTTCTTTGTCAAAATCCATAGCTAGATGAGTAATAGCTTGTTTCGCCGTCAAAAGTACTATTATTATTTTTCAAAAATTGTTTATCCTAAATAATAAGTGTTTAGTCAAGTCTTTGAGAAAAATATATTTATAATCACTTTTAAAAGTTTGATCAAATATTAATTGTTGTTTATAAGTGTTTCTAAAATTTATTGGTTAAACACAAACTACTTCTAATCAAAAGTACTTTTTTTGAAAAGCTCATTTAAAAGTTTTTAAAAAATTGGTTAAAATTTGATATTTTATTGATGAAGTAAAGAGTATAAGCACCACCTTACACTACCTCGGGCAAAGCCCATTCCTTACATGGCCTAATCGACTAGAAAAAAAATAAACAAACAATCAAAAACAAAACACCTAATACTTTGAACCTCCCTGTCCCCTCCATCCCTTTGCTGGAGTTACTCTCAAATAGGGACATTTTAGTTTATCACTTTTAATGATCTTTCTTCCTCCTACTTCCAAACTGCTGAAATCTTGGTAGTTGCACCCTCCTTTATCGATTGCAACATTTGCCAAGTAGTCTGCTAGTTGATTTCCTTCCCTGAGAATGTGCTGGATTGTATGTTGTTTGTCCTGTAAAGATGTTTTGATTTTTGTCATTATTTCTGTGATTATCTAGGGACATGGTCATTTTTTTCTAGAATCTTGTACAATAACATATAGTCTATTTGAATGATTATATTATTGTGTTGTTCCTGTCTGCTATGTTTACATGCTTCTAGAATCGTCTTCGCCTCTGCTATAGTATTAGTGGTGTTTTCAATAGTATCTCTCTCTGCATACAGTAAACCCCCTCTTTCATTCCTCAAACAAAAGGAATAAGAGCTTATACCTGGATTTTCCCTCGAAGTCTCATCTGTATTGTATTTTAGCCAGCCTACTGGTTGGAATCCCACAATACTCTGGTTACCTTCATCTTGAGATTGTAACCTTCCAATTCTTTAATCATAACTGGCAATTACTAGGACATTTCATATTAGGCTTCCTCATTTGTATCATCATGAAAATATTCCTGATAATATTATGAATAACTCTCTAAATTGATGTCTTCTTTTCCTCATGCTTCATTCTATTCCTCCTTCTCCAAAGTTCTCATATTATAAAGCTAGGGATAGCTTTATAGTATGGTCTCATTCCCTTTTTAACACCTGCCTCCCACCATAGCATTATCATTTCCCTCAAGTGCAGTCCTTCAATGTTAAAATCTGCAAAAGAACAAAAATAGAACCAAGTCCTGTTAGCTAAAAAAGATCTCAGGAACACATGAAGAAGTGTCTCTTGAGTAGGTTTTTCACAACACCAGCACCTAGAAGGGATGTCTTTTATCCAGATCCACTTGTAAATTTTATTTTCTCCTTCTTTATGCCTTATATATTGCCAAGCTGATTTCATAAAAAAGGTTCATTTATTGTCTATCATCCATGCTGGCTTATCTGACTCAATCATTTATCCAGGAGGTTGAATATTATGACTGATATACTCTACTAGCTCCTGTGGCAGTATATCATTCAAAACTTCTATGTCCCATTTTTCCCTCTTTACTAATTCATCAACTCTTTTGTAATTGTCTTCCCATTCATAGTCTTCTCCTGTAATGGTGTACAAGTTCCCTATTCCCGTCCAGTTATCATACCATACTGATGCTGATCTCTTTCTTAGTAGCCAAAAGATTTGATGTTCAATAAGATCTCTGGCCTGTAGCATTTTCTTTCGCACTTATGATCCTCCATTTTCTATTCTCCATACCACTTCATTTGCATGCTCCTTTCGACAATACTTATTCCTCATATACTCACTCCATAGTGATGGCTTTGTTCAAACTTCCACCATAGTTTACAAAATAGGGTCATTGATACATCTTTCATTAGTCTGAATCCTAGTCCCCCTTCCTTCTCTGGCAAGCATAAATTTCTCCACTTTGTTCAGTGTTTTCCTCTCCCTCCAACACAATTGCTCCAAATAAATTGTGCCATTATTTTTTGAGCTTGATACAGTATTGTTATGCCCTATTTTTAATCGAGGTTAGATAAAGCACAACATACAGACTCTAAAAGGATTAATTATTGTATAGAGTCGCCACCTAATTTATTAAGGAAAATAAGGAAAACCTATTTGATGCATGACCTGCATGACTCACGTTTCAATCTGCGAAAAACCAGTTTAGATTCTAAGTAAGGGTTTACATTATTCCAAAGGAAAGGTGTTAGGCATCCTTCGAAATCCACAAAATGTGGTACCCAGCTAGACTTAATTCATCAAAAAGGGAGGAGATAAAATTATTATTTGCAAGTATAACAAACATATATATAAAAATATATACACTAAAATTGTATAAGAATATATGTATAAAAAATATGTACTAAGTAAGTAAAGTATATTATCACCAATTATGTGTAGAAAAATATGAAAAAGGTATATGTATATAAAAAAGGTAGTTTTTATGCAATATTAAAAGAATAACCCTTTATTCATATGAACAAAGAACTCTTTTATCATATGAAAAGAAAAATAATTTTGAATATCATTTGCAGAAAATATCTCCAAATACATGTACAGACACTTGGTAAAATATTAATAATGAATAAATTATTATCAAAATAATTTTAAAATATGTGTGTATATATACTACAAAAAATAGAATTCTATTTTATAGTAAGCTCACAGGCGTAACTGTAATAAGTGTTACATTCCTATTAGAACGTCATGGTGATTCGTAAAAAAATCAATTCAATTGTTCAAAAGAGATTTTAAAAGAAAATAGTTTAATTTAAGGAGTCACCATAATTTTAGGATAATTAGAAACCAATCAATTATTTAAAAATGTCTACAAATTCAATGGATCCTAAGTAAGGGGTTCAAGTTATTTCAAAGGGAAGGTATCAGCATCCTTCGAAATCCACAACTGCAGGTCCCAGCTAAATTCAGCTTTTAAATTGAGGAGATGAAAATATTGCGCAAATATGTAATGAAATATACATAAAGAATAAATTAAAACAATAATATAAGGAACGGCCTAATGTTTGCCTAACGTCAATAATATACACAATAATAAATTAAATATATTATTCAAACTTAATTCAAATAGCTTTCTCAGAAAGCAATTCTGAGTACCTGTAAAAGACTTAATAGAAGTGTTAGTAAGGAATAAATATGATGATGATGATGATGATAATAATAATAATAATAATAATAATAATAATAATAATAATAATAATAAAATCCGTCTTATAAACATGGAAGGCCTTGGAAATCGACGGTAATTTCTTCATCGACTTATTAGGTGTAATCTCTATTTAATATGATGAATTACAATAATAATTAAAAATAATAAAATTATTTCAATAAAATGGCGTGAAAGCCATGACAACCAATAATTGATGAAACAATCGACATAATAGAGACAACATATAAGATATTTGAGAAGTGAAATAATAATAGCGTAATTAATAACATAATAAGAAATACACTAGATAAAAGATGTAAAATTCAAACCAACAACAATAATTCAACAAAAATAGTAACATAAACAAAATAACAAAAGAAAAAAATAACTAGTGAATATTTACATCATCAAGCACCAACACCCACAAAAATAAAGGTACAATATGACAAAAAAAATAAGTGAGAAGATTTTATCAATTAACTTAAACATATGATAATATAAAAAATAAAATAGTAATACTAAAGTTAATGACAAGTGAATCAACCTAGCTTTAGTATATCCTACATAGTCAAAAAGAATAAAAACAATAATATCAACATCCATTAAATAAGAAATCATGTATTAAAGAAAATAAATTATTACTAATCATCAATTATAATCCTTTGATGAATAAATATAGTCAAAACAAATGAAGTTAAACTATTAGCAAAAGTAGTCAAACAAAGTTAAAAATAGATACAAGATAACTATAAATAAATAAAGTATACACTAATCATCAATTATAATCCACCAACAAACAAAAGTGATGAATAAATATAGCCAAAACAAATGAAGTTAAACTATTAACAAAAGTAGTCAAACAAAAACAAAATAATAATTTTCACTCAACAAACAATAGATATTACTAATAGAGAGATATAATGGAGACAACAACAATAAAGTAAAAAAAATAATAGAAAAAAATCACAATAATTATATCTATCATAAAACAAAGTAGATCAAAACTATCATATCTTTTAAACAATCAATTAAAATAATCAAAAGCAAACATATATGACAATAGATATCACTAATAAAGAGATATAATGGAGACAACAATAATAAAGTAAAAAAAATAATAGAAACACATCACAATAATTATATCTATCATAAAACAAAGTAGATCTATAAACAAAAAAAAAATAACAATGAAAAAAACAAAAAAACAAAGGAGAGATAGAGTTGTGTTACTTGTTAGTTTCTTACCGAATTTACCATCGCGATAGCTATTTGTTGTTTTCCGAAGATGGAGCCACCCCAGAGGTTATTGATTTAACACTATTGGACTTTGTTTTAACTTGCAAAATATAACGTCTAATATAAACTTAAACTAAAATTTCCGTCTTTTTAAAATGGGGAGGCCTCGAAAATCGACGGAAAGATTTTTTCATTGGCCAATTACAATTTGAACTATATATAAATTTAAAGTAATATTTCATATTATCACTTAAGGCTATACAACAACAACAACAACAACAACAACAACAACAACAACAAACAACAACACTTAAGGCTATCAAAATAGTAAATCCGACCAAAAATGTACCTCATGTTGTACCTAAAATTTGAAACTCCAAACGGCAAAACTGGACTTTATGTCCTCATGAAAGTTGTAGATATATGTCTTAAGCTTGCAAAAAGAAAAGAATCATCACAAAATAAATTTTGTACAAAAATATATGATTAAAATACTAGCGGTTGTACATGCTGGATTTTTAAATAAAAAATCTGGACAAAACTTGTCCTATGTTGCGTCCTATTTTTCGACCCAATAACAGCAGATCTAGGCTCCAACATAAACATAAAAGTTGTAGGTACGTGTTTCATCTTTCCAAAACATATTTATTTACTAAAAACAAAGATCTATACAATGAGATACGTCAAAATTATTAACAGCTATGCAGTTTTAAAAAATCGAATTTGATTTACTTACCACAAGGGAGGAGTTGCTTTGTTCTAGATGAAAGGACAAGCTTCTTTTGAGACTTTTTGACGGAGAAAAAGAGAAGATAATGGAGAAAGTGGTGTATTTTTTAGGAAGAAAAAGAGAAGAGAATGGAGAGAGTGGTGTGTTTGTGAGGGAGGAAAAGAGAAGATAATAGAGAGAGTAGTATGTGTTAGTCTTCTTTTGAAAGAAGAAAAAAAAAACAAGATTGTCTTCCTTTTTCTTTATGTAGGATTAGTCAAAAGGAGATGGATGATTGGAATCAATATTCTAAATTAATAACCAATGAAGTAAATAATAATATTATTTATATAATAATAACAATAATAAAATTTTAAATATTATACCAAATGTAAGCTCAAACATACAATAAATAAAAATTTAAAGAATACACATTTAATTAAATAGCAATCGAAAAATGGGTTATAGGTCGGTCAAAATTGGATGTCAACACTAATTTACGAAATAATTAATTAAAATAAAATATGTTTGAGATTATTTTTGAATAATGATAAAAAGTAATAAATTATTATATATAACTATATATATCATTCAAAAATTATAAAATGACAAAGTTATTTTAAAGTATTTAAAATATATTTTTTTGGATTTTTAAAAGATTAATTATTTCAAATTGTTTAAAATTGGAGAAGCTCGATGATTAATTTGCATTGTGGAGGATCGATGTCAACATGGATAAGAATCCTATTATTTACGGAACTAAGAATGCTTATTCATAAATTATAAAAAAAATGAGAAAACAAATTCATGAAAATGCTAAAAATAAGGATAATTATAAATAAATAAATAAATAAAAAACTTTAAAAAATGTGTAAAAATAAATATTATATTTTGTATTCTTTAACGATCAAGTAGCCTGAAGACGTTAATTTTGAGAACAGAGAGCCAAAATTGGGTGTCAACAAGTATATTCATGGGAGGATTCATGACTGACAAGAAATGAATACGAGTGCTTTGGAGAACATGTTTTATTAGAATAGCTCTTCCTCCATAGGATAGTAATTTTCCTTTCTATGCCTGAATTTTTGAACCAATCCTTTGTAAAATCTGTTGATAATATGCTTTCTGCTTCCTTTTATAGAACATAGGGTATCCCAAGTAAGTGAAAGGGATTCCTTTATTAGGATTCCTATTGCTACCTCAATTATCACTACTTCTCCTCCTGCTACAGAATAATGCATATAAATAACACTATTTTTCTTGTTTATTTTCTGTCTAGAAGTATCTTCATATCTTTTCAAAGTATCTGTAATCATCTGCATTGTTCTCACTTCTTCCTTGCACATTATAATCATATCATCTACAAATGTTAAATAATTCACTTCGAGACTACCTCTTGGCATTTCAAACCTCTTAAAGTCCTTCTTCTCCATAAGAGCATTTAGAGATCTAGACATAACTTCAACTGCCAATATAAACAGGGTAGGTGAGAGAGGATCACCTTGTTTAAGTCCTCTAGATGATTTAAAGAATTCCTTTGGTTGTCCATTTAGTAGAATCGAGTACCAGTTGTTACTGATTAGTCTGAATACCATATCAATAACCTTTTTCCCAAAACCTATTCTTCTTAATACTTTAGTCATGAATATCCATTCTAACCTGTCATAAGCTTTCATCATATCTAGTTTTATAACTAGATTTGGTGGCTTTCCTCTCTTTCTGATTTTAGCAATTATTTCTTGCACTAATAGTACATTCTCTACTATACTCCTTCCTTGCACAAATTATGATTGTTCCGGAGAAATAATGTTAGGTAACACTACCTTAAGTTATTCATTAATAATTTTTGAAAGGATTTTATTCATGAAATTACTTAAAGACATAGGTCTAAGATCTGAGAAAGTATTCACATTAACTTTCTTAGAAATGAGCACTAAATTCGTATGGGTTATAAACATCGATAGCTCTACCTCTCCAAAAAAAAGCCCTGACCATACTCTAAATGTCCTCTCCAGTGATGTTTCATGTTTGCTGATAGAAAGCTTCTGTCATTCCATCCGGCCCTCCTACACTATTCTTATTTAGTCTCATGACTGCCTCTTTGACTTTGTCTACTGAAGGCATTCTCTGAAGTTGCTCTTTTTCTTCCTCACTAATCACAACTGGTATTTTATTCAATATTTCAAATTCATCCCTATTTGCTTGTTTTGTAAACTGCTTTATGTAGAACTCTTCATCTGCCTTTGTAATGTCTTCTTGATCCTCTAACCGTTCGTCATCATCATTCTGGATTTTTTTCACTCTAAGTTTGTTCCTTATCCCCTTGACTATTGTATGGAAGAACTTTGTGTTTCTCTCCCTGTCCTTAAACCATTTCATCCCTGATTTCTGTTTTCAGAATTCCTCCTCCTTAGAAGGTTATTTTTTAAGCTCTGCTTGAGTTTTGTGAAGCTTTTTCCTATTGGCTTCTGATGGGTCTATCTCAAATTGAGTTTTCTGAAGTTTAATGACTTCATTCAAAGTTATTATCTCCTAAAATATATTCTCAAAAATACCTTTACTCCATTTGGCCAAAGCTTTCTTTAATCTTTTTAGCTTATGATGAAATAAGATAAAATGATCCCCTTCAAAATCTATTTTTCAGTATTATCTTACCACATTCTTAAAAGAACTTTGTCTTAATCAAAAATTAAGCAATTTAAACGGTCTCACTATTTTCTCCTCAATGGTTTTAAAGGTAATTTGAAGAGGTGTATGATCTGATATGTTTCTCACTAAGTGCTCCACCTCCAGTACTAGAAAGAGATCTTGTAATTTGTGATTGCCCATCACCCTATCTAGCCTTTTAAAAATGCACTCTCCATTTGTTCTACCATTTCACCAAGTGTATTTACCTCCTTTAAATTCCTTATCCTCCAGATTACACACTTTAATACAATGATTGAAGTCCCTGACTTCCCTTTCGAATACTAGTAAACCCCCTATCTTCTCCTCTCCATTGTTTATTACATTGAAATCTCTCCCTATCAGCCAAGGGTCATTGATACTATCTGCCAACTCCTCTATGGATTTCCATTGCCTCTGTCTTTCACCTTGCATACATTTAACATATACAATTGATACCACCACTTCTTGTCCAATCCTTGATTCTGAAGTTTGAGTGTTAGCATTTGCTCTTCATCTCCTTCTATAGAGTATTCTAGTGCTTTATCAATGAATGCCCAAATTTTGCCATTCACATTTGTCACTGCATGTTTCATCCCTAGCTTTTTTCTGAAAACCTCTAGTTCTTGCTTCTCCTCAAACGGTTCTGAAAGACCTACAAAGTAAAATTGGTTTCTTTTATGAAGGTTAATAAGCCTAGTAAATGCCTTTTGAGTGTTTACTGATCTAATATTCCAAATTAGAGCTCTCATTGATATTTAGTATTTTTTATAATCATTTTCTTAGACCTTGAAGAAACTTGTACCACATTGAGTTCTCATCCCTTTTGCTTTTTTGGCTTGGTATGTGATCATTTTAGCCTGCTTATCTGTTTAGGGGATAAATCCTCTTCTATAGATACCTTCTCTATGTTTTGCGTCATATCTTTCTTTTCATTATTCAACCCTGTTAATTCAATACGTCCCTCCTGATTATCCTTCTGGATTGCTAGGGGCATTACATCCTCATTACTTGGTTCATAAATCACCATGGTTCCAATATTTTCCTCTTCTTCATTATTTTGTCCCTCTTTTACATCTTGTTCTTCTTTATTTTGTTTTGCATCAACTTTCCCTTTCTCTTGTTCCTCTACAATTGTCTCCTTATCATTTTTGTTTTCTGGTTGTGTCTCAGTTTGCCTTGTATAAGATTTTCCTTTCTCTTGTTCCTTTACAATTATCACATATTGCCCCTCTTCTTGTCTCCCAAAATTCCTTGTCACCCATTCTTTCGTGCTTCCGTCAAACTTCTTTGTATTATCAATTTCATCATGCTATTCTTTCTCTTTTCTCAATACAGCAAAAGAATTATCATCTTATACGTCCTTCCTTCCTTCTATATGCCCATATTTATCCCTCTTATATTTGTTCATCCTTCAAACCATCCACTCCTGTTTGTTGTGTTTTAGCCCTATAATCTTTCCACACGTCAACGTTCTTCTTTCTTCCACTTTATTCACTGTTTACAAATCTTGTTGTCAATAATACTGTGATTGTGTTAGTGTATGTGGATGATCTATTGATTACTGGAAGTAATCATCAACTGGTATGCACCACAAGGCAAGATATTCAAAAAAGATTCAAAATGAGGGATCTAGGAGAGCTGAATTTTTTTTGGGGGGGAATTGAGTTCTCTAGGTCTAACAAAGGTATTCTAATGATACAAAGGAAGTATGCACTAGAATTGATCTCAGAATCTGGCCTAGGAGGAGCTAAACCTGCCTGCACACCTTTGGAGATGAACAACAGCTCACATTTGTTCAGTATGATGAACACATTTACAAGAGAGTAGCTGAAGATGACAAACTACTTACAGATCCTATAAAGTACCAAAGATTGGTAGGAAGATTATTATATCTTACTATGACAAGGCCTGATCTTACTTTTTCAGTACAAGTGTTACGCTAGTTTATGCATTGTCCTAAGCAGTTACACATGAATGCAGCTTTGAGAGTAGTTAGATATGTCAAAGAGGCACTTGGCTTAGGCTTGTTTATGCCTGAAAAAGATACAAACAAACTCATAGCCTATTGTGACTCTAATTGGAGAGCTTGCTTGGAAACTAGAAGATCAGTCAAAGGGTACTTAGTAAAGTATGGAGGTGCACTCATCTCATGAAAGTCAAAGAAACAAGGGACAGTGTCAAGAAGTTCAGCTGAGGTAGAGTTCAGGAGCATGGCTGCTTGTGCAATTGAGATTACTTGGCTAATAGGTTTGTACAAGGAGTTAGGGATCAGTATAAGCCTTCCAGTAAACCTAATATGTGATAGTAAATCAGCTATTCAGATTGCAGCTAATCACATATTCCATGAGAGAACAAAAACACAGTGACATTGATTGTCATTTTGTAAGGAAAAGGATTGGTCAAGAAAAGCTGAAGACTGAACACATAAACACTAAAGATCAATTAGCTGACCTTCTGACTAAAAGTCTGAGGAAAGTGCAACGCAACATATTGCTAAGCAAACTTGGAATGAAGAATGTGTTTCAACCATAAGCTTGAGGGGGAGTGTTAACCATATAGGTTGTTAGCAAGCTAATGGTGTAGTTAGTGAGTTAGTTAGCAGCTGTAAAGTAGTTAGTTGCAATATCACCACATAGGACTCATATCTCCTAAAAGTGCATGCTAAACCAACCACAACAACTATATCAATACATTTTGTTGGTGTAATATACAACAAATACAATAAATTACTGTTGAAAAATAAAATGACAAAAATGAATAAATAATTCATTCAGACTGGGGCGCGGATATTTTGCTCTTTTCAAGAAAATTCAAGCTCGTTGCAGCATAATCTACATCGATTTAACAGTAATACTCTTGATTTGTCCCCTCCAGGATACAACAACCCAATAACATCGTGTAACTTAAACAACTCCGGATTAGTTGAAGAATCCAAAGCTCCATAAAAAGAACATCCTTCTTCAACGTATATTTACTCTCTTTTGTACAGTGAATTAGTTAAAGACTTGGAATAATTTCAACTCTCTTTTGCTACACTAACCTTACTACACACTACAATATTTATCCACACTTCTCATCTTTTTTGCGTTCCGTTCACAAAGAAAGAAACAACATTATTTATAGGTGAGTAATTCTTTCTTGTCTTGAATAGGAATAAAGTGGATGATAATGTAGGTAAATGAATGGAGAAATTATGTCTTGGAGATTACATAAGTTACAAGGCACAATGACGTAGAACATAACTTAGTGGTTACTTAAGTTACACCAAGAATAATTGATCATATTCTTGTCAATTTATATTCACTAAAATAATACACTTTAATATTAGAATTTAATATTAAAATGTCATGCTCAAACACATTTACACTTCCATGGAGTCCTTCCCGCGTCTTTATCTTTGACTTGTTGACAATTTAGACACTTGGATACAAATTCGGTGCGTCCTCTACAGCGGTGTATAATGTATATACATTCCGTTTGAAAAGACAAACAAGTATAAAATCATTTTTATTGAGATTATCACCCTATATGCATAAGAATACATATATAGTATCTGTATAGGGCACCACAGCATACAATTTTATGCCATGATAACTTTTCCCTTATTGTGAAATATTTAACAAATCAATACAAGCTTCTTTCCTTCTATATTTTCTATTTCCCTTTGGGAGTTTCTGATTTTCCATATCAGTGATCTCAAAGAATAACTTCTATCAATGATGTTATATATCAATCTCGAAAGTATGGACATTTGGATCAAAAACACGGTTGTGACAGGTTTTGTCGCAAGGGTAAGGGCAATCAATCTTCTGGAATGGATTTTTGTCAAAAAACCAGTCTCCGAGTGCTTTGGCTATTGTCTGCAGAAGACACATTTTTAGCACAGTCAGTAGTTCTACGCGATAGGACACTATGAATGGTCTACGCCAAGAAGAAGTTAAACGAACATGTTAAGAGTTCAGTTAGTTTCTTACCTTGTTAGCTAACTTGGGAGAGTCAGCCCTGTACCATGTTTCTTGAACTTCAGTTTGACAGTGTGCATAGCAGGAGTTGATAAAATACCCTCTTGATGAAGAAGGGCCGAGCGCAATTAATGCTCTCAGAAACCCCAATCTATAACCTGAGGAATGAGTCTTAACTGTCAGACATCACAAACAAATGAAGAGAAAAATTTTCGGTGAAATGTATCTTTTCTAGCATTCTGCAGTTCTCAATCTGTTGTTATTCAAATCCAGCATAGAGGTATTGAGGGATTAGAGTCTTGACCTTGCATAATTTGAAGCTGCCTGGAAGAGCATTTCAGTATGTCACGTTTACAGTTGAGCCAAACCCCATAGGGATCAGCAACATCAGGAGCCAAAATGTTCTTTATCTGAATTTAAAGAATATTAAGTCAGGAAGATCAACTAATTCCACACTGTTTTATATATTTATTCGTATTCATGGCGTATTATTAGATGAATGTGTCAGACCCATGGCGATCAGCAAGTCCAGGAGTCAAAAGTGTTTTTCATCTGAAGTCAGATAATATTAAGTCAGGAAGACCCAAGTAATTTCACTCTGTTTTATTTATCAGTGGTATCCATGTTGTACGAAGCTATCGGATAAAGAAGGCAATCTGGTGAGATCAGGGTTTTGAAAGGACCATCTCCATATCTAGCTTAGGAACTTTAAAATCTTGACCAGATTATTGATGGTGTTTCCTATTCTGAGATCCTTCATGCTATGTGTCAACAATGACAAATCTTGTCCAACCTTTGTGTCCCCGAACGCAATGAAATCACTTGCAGAAGAAGAAAAGCAGATTTCAACTACTTATTACTTAAAAAGTCACCATATAGTTTCCAAAAGTGTGCTGCCTTCTTAAACATCAAATCTCCCTCTATAAGGTTTAGGTGAGGTATTGTATCAGTTTACAAATACATCACAACAACACAGAAATGGCAAGTTCTCAAATCCAATGAAGCAAAAAGACAATAATATAAAACAATCAAGGATTGAAAAGAGCAGAGAAAGGAAGTTCTAGAAGAGAAGATAGCATAATCCAACAGGACTAGGAGTTTCCACAAATGTTCTTTACCTGCCAGGAATCATACCCCGCATTAACTAGGAAAAGTGGCGTCCGCACATGTTGAACAACATTTTGCGGGAAAAAACACTGCAAGATGTAGTGGATTTTTGGGTGTAAGACACTAAAGTAGAAGGCAGAAAACATATTATGAAAGCGACAGCTATTACCAAATCCGGCTTCAATCTTGAGGTACACACTGGCAGCAGATTCTTGGCAGAACCCTGAAGCCAATATAAGGTAAAATGAACATGAAATTTATCTAAAGTTTCTACGTTGACTTTACTATTTCTTCTTTTTCAAGGCACAAGTAACATTCGAAAATTGATGTTCATAGAAAGGGAGATAAAAAGTTACAGGTATTACAGATTCCCAACATTTTTATTCTTCAAAGAGAAAAAGAAAGATGACATAATAATCTATAGGATGTTCACTTCAAAAATAAGATCGAGTAATGGTTGGCTAAACCAAGGATCACCCACAATTCGCAGTGCCACATCCAGAAGATGAAATGTGGAGCTAGCTACAACCAAAATTATAATAGAACTCCCGTGAGAAGGATGTTAAAGAAACATACATGTAAGTTAACAACATCTCTGAAGTATTCTTCAATATGAGGTGCACCAGAAATATCTTTCCTGCAATAAAGCAGAGAATTATACTAGCAGTCGAAGGAAAGTAAAATTCTTGAAAGCTTTAAGAACACCAAGGTTTTTGTTTTTTAGTAATTGGAGAACACCGGGATATTAATAAGCTATAAGAATGCTTACGCATCGATAAAATAACCAGCATCCGAAAAGCACTTTACTTTAGCACCCATTGGTAGGAGTGCTTTGAAGCTGTCACAATGTAAAATTGAAGTCAATCCGCCAGCTGAACATCCAGATAGAATAGCCTAACATTAGAACTTGATTTGTGAGCCAGTCAACAGTAGAGTATTATGAGCGTCTAAGCATCTGAGAAAGAGAGAAGAAGGCAGAAGGCGGTACATTTTCAGCATTCTTCATTCCTTTCGCCAACAAATCCTCCATAACAGCAAGAAAAACCCGTGCCCCTCTGAAGTGAAGATTAGTAATCTGATATGAATAAAGGATTTCATCAGAATCATTAAAAAAAGTCAAGTTGAGGATGTTAATCTCCACGGTTTTATTATGAGATGTTGAGAGAATCATGGTTTAGGACGAATCAAGAGTTCCAGTATTAACTCGAACTTACCCGATTGACTGCTTGAACATCCCCAGTGAAGGATGATCCATCACAATATCTAACTTTTACTCTGTTCCAGTTATAAAAGTCTACAATTTAAACAAGATGTAACATTGTTATTCAGACAGGAAAAATGTTATTCATGAGAGACATCAATACAAAAATGGGTGAAAGCTCTACCTGGATTAAACTGAGGCATGTTGCTGAGAATCCCTGAGAAAGCGAGATTTTGTACCATCTGCTTAGATGATCCCAAGCGAGTATTCTTACGGGAAAGACAAGTGGCGATATTATTGCACCAACCTCCTCCCTGAGAAAAAAATTTAACATTGAATTTCGATATAAATACATCTTGTCCATTCAACATCTCATAGAGATACTTCAAAAGGTTTCGCCACAAAAGCATCTTCAAATATTCTTCATAGTTGTACCCTAGGCAATATGGCTGGTGAATTTATTTTTTATGACAAGGGAATCTGCTGCCGCCACCTTTTGGGTACGCAACAAGGTAAACCCCTAGAACGCAAACCACACAGGAGAGATAAACCGCCAGCAAACCACATAGGTGAGACAAATCACACCTCAAATCACATAAAGATAAACCGCACTAGGCAAGCTCCATGAGACGAGCTTGACCGAGAAAGCATGTTGGGGGTCGTGAACTTGAGACCCTTCACATCCCTTACTCAACCAACTCAGTCACCCTTACAGGTTATGGCTGGTGAAATTGTTGAGATCATGAAGCCTCATAATCAAATTTTAATGATCCTTTGTATTATTCATGCATCATTTTCTCCTTCTGTCTTTTGTAAATCACTAGGTCAAAAACTCAACTTAGTTGCCACAATATTGAAAGAATGAATCGAAATAATTTGTATTGGCATAGAAATATGATCCAAAAAATGCAACAATAACAAAGTCTTGCCATTCTGTCTTTCGCGTGGAAGTCTGTCGATCAACAAGCCTAGTTATCTAACTTAAACTGTATTCATAGAAATTGTGTATAGATAAACAAACCTCCATTTGGATTAACCAACTGTTAACCCCTGTACCAAATCCTTTGTCATGATGATATGCCGGTGGACTCCCATCCAGACATACTGCAAGCACATCAATGGCATCAAACTCAACACATTTCCACATTCATAAACTTCGCTCCCATTTGGCCACAGATTTTAGAGTTAAATCTTGAAAAATTGAGTTTTGAAGTCATGATTTTTGAAATTTGTGTTTGGACATATATTTTACTTAGAAAAACGAAGTTTTGTGAGTGGAAGTCTAAAAACTGGCTTCGATATTTGAAGATAAATTTTCAACATCTATGGCCAAAGCTAGCTTACTTTGAAACCAAAAAGGAAAATAATTTCTTACCTGCTCCTTTTGCCACCCCACTCAGAACGTAAGTAATATTTACAAAGAGCCCTTCAGTTCTAAAAATAATCGACAAGGCAACTAATGAATACATCCATTGTTGCACAGTCCCATTTACCATTCTGCAAATCATTTTATTCGGAAAAAATTACTGTACATATTATCAATACATAAAGTTCTAAGAACATAAAGAAGTCACAGCTAAAACAGAGCAAACTGACCAATCACAAACAAGCAGTTTAAAAGTATTAACATCCCAATTACATAAAGATTACATTTTTAAACCAAACAAAAATATTTTTTCCCATATTTAGCATCAAAATTATACTTTAACAAAACCCCATGATAAAGAAAGTGACACCAATGCTAATAAACCCTTTCATCAGAACAAAATAAAATTCAAGATTTGAAGAGGGAAAAAAAAGTACCTGAAAATGGCAATGAAGAGATTGAGAAAATCTCAAAATGGGATTACTTGGGCTGAAATTTTACACTGAATCCAGTTCAGTGTTGTTATTTTGGAGCTAAAATAACCTCCAACAACAAATGTAGGTGTAAACTAAAAGAATATGATAAAAAAAAAATCCAAGAAAATATTTGATTCAATTCCTTAATAGCTTTAGTTTTGTTTGTAGGAAAAGGAATGGTTTTTTATAGAAAGTGATTTTGCAAATGCAGAACCCAAGAAATAAAGAAGCAGCCGACACTTATTCGCAGAGAAATTTTAATTTTTAAAAGTGATTTTTTTAATTATCATTTTGGTATTTACTGTATTTTTTTTGTTTGCTTGGGTGGCTGTTTTCTATTGGCTGCTGTTCTAAGCAGACATGCTTTGTTGAGTTGTTCGTAAGATTTGATCTATGACCCGACCCGAATGACATAAATTACGAATCTTATCGTTTTACGCGCTCCACATTGAATTAATCCGAATGACAGTTGAAGAGGGAGAACAATGAGAGCCGTAGTGTGTTTGGACTGATATTAAAATTTGATTAATTTAGATTCATATCACATAAAGCTTATTCTATTCAAAACTCGAACGAAATTTTTAATTAAGAAAAAAAACAATTCTATTCAGTATTGCAACACATCTTTTGATAGTAAACATCAGTTTTCTTGCTTTTTTTTTTCTTTCTTTTTTAATTTTTTATGCGTAATTAGATACAAACAACACTGAAACAACTCTTCTATGTATGTACGCATAGAACCGTATAAAACATCCGTTTAGATGTGTAATTGAAAATTCAAAACAAGTTGGAATACATCTTTGTTTTTTATTTGTTTGTTGCGCTTACAATTATAAAACACACCTAAGGGATCTTAAATACGTAACTAAGCTCTCAGCTTCTTTTGTTCTCTTGTTTCTAGAATTCTACAAATTTGGCTCTTCTATCCATATTGAAACAAAAAGAGTTACCTTAAGTTAGTTGAGAATGTTGGCCACTTGTGTTGAATCTTTTGCCGTGTTGCACCCATTCTCTTGTATATAAAACCCTTCATATCCTATTATTAGTGGTGGAGTTAGAATTTTCACATAGGGGTTTAAAATCTGAAAAAGTAAACACACGAATTAGTTGAAGGAGATCGACATTTACTATATATATAAAAAAATAATTTTAATCATGTATATTTATTATTATTTTCCGCCGAAGACTTCATGTTGGCTTGGCCCCAGCCTATCATATGTGAATATCACATGTGACGTGAGTTCTGAATATGCAAAGAGTGTTGAATCTCATATCGATTATTAAAGGAATGAGTGATTTTCTTTATATGTTGTAAAAACTTTACAAAAAAAATAGGAGTAAGCTTGTGACACGTTCACTAAAAAAAATCCCTTTGTAGCCAATCCTCATATTATTAGTTAGTTTTTGGGTTAAGACGTCAAAGTTAGGTTCAAGATTTATTCCTTTTTACATGTTATTCTAGGACTTATCCCAATTCTTGGTTTTTTCAATGTTTAATTTTTGATGTAGTCTCACATTGTTTATTAATTAATTGGTCGATTAATGTTTAATTTTTGATGTAGTCTCACATTGTTTATTAATTAATTGGTCGATTCTCCTCTCACGAGTTATTTTTTGAAGATTGAGTTGGGTACATGATTCATTTCTTTACAAAATTGAAGATACTTCTCATTCAAATGCAAATGATTCCTACATCGATTATTAAAGGGACGTAGAGTCTCACATTGGGTGATCCTCTCCTCATGAATTAGTTTTTGGAGTTGAGTTAAAATCAATATTCATTTCTAAATAATAAATACTTTTCAAACAAATGCAAATAAGTTAATCTTTTCAGGCATTTTCTTATTTGATTTTCTATAACGAAATATTAAAGATACGTACGTGTATATGTTAAAATATAATTTGAATAACTAATTAAGGCGCATTATTGGGCTTAAGAAATTAAAAAGAAAAATTACTTGAGTGAGTACTTTTTAATAAATAATTACTAATTTTAGGGATACTTTTTATTTATTATCATTTATAGCAATACATAGCAATATTATGATAAATCTGCACTATGTATTAAAAGTGAATTATGCATGTGATATAAATGCATTATAAGTGTTTTTAAAATATATTATGCTTGCTTTGTAAGAAATTGACACAATCCATTATAAGTATATTAAAGTGTGTGGTAATGTATTATTCATCAATAAAATTTGTATTATAGGTGTTTTATAAATTGTTCTCTGTAATATGTATTAAAACTGTATTATAAGTGTTTACTGAAAATAAAAATATTATTTCTATAAATGGTAAATATTTTCTTAATATATAATATGGTATATCTATGTAAGTTTCCCAAATTAAAATGGGATTATATGTATACTTTTATCATGTCTAATACATACTTAAAGCCAAATGTTCATAAATACCATACACAAGTTTTACTAGTTGTAATTTCACTTGTACCTTTGTCCACTACTCCACTTGATAATACATCTCCCCCTTTCAAGAAAAATGTAAATTCTGTCTATTTGTACCTTAAAAGTTATTTGTTATCTTAGATCATGCAATGTTATTTGTCCCATAAACTTTTGTCTCAAAATTTGCTTTTGGCACACTGTAAATTAGGATACTCGTCTATTAGAGCCTGTTTGGATGGACTTACCTTATAAGTTAAAAACTGTTTATAAATTTTAAAAAAAAAGTAGGTGTAGCCCAACTTATTTTTTTGACTTATAAGTTGTTTTTAACTTATAAGTTGCTTAAAATAAGTCCATCCAAACAAACTCAATTATTTATTAGGCTTATTTTAAGTACAAAATGACTTAAGTTGGCAGTCAGACACTCAAAAAAACTGAAAATAACTTATAAGTAACTTATAAGTCAATCAAAACGGACTTTTAGACACTTTTTCTATTAAACTAAATCTAAGAAGAAAGTGTGTCCTTGTTTTAGGTTGAAAAGATGGAGGTCCGAAATAGATGCATTATATTAAAGTAGTAAAATTAGTTCTTGGGCGTAATTTACATTCGAAAATTAAGTTAGCTCAAAGAAAGAATGATTGTTTAAGGAGATTATTCATCTCATTAACTTCTAAAATTTTCTTATTCTTCACTGATAAATTAATTCTAAATATATCGTAAGTAAGAAGAAAATATTTTTTGCCATTTGATAGGCAAGAGAAATAATTCCCTAACAATCTAACAAGATATAATTCCAAAACATCTAAGCAATTCTTGGGGAGGAAATATATATCTTCCATAGAAGAAAACAGTCTATATCACTTCCAATTCTCTTTCACAAATGATTTAACAATAATTTAAATATTTTCCTCCACACAAAATGCACCCAAATATCACCTATAATTCACTTTTTACAACGGACTAGCAATAATTTCTTGTTTCTCATTTAAATTAGTCGACCAAACAATATAGTATATATTAATAACTGCATTCAATTGTTTTATATTGTTGGGGTGGCGAAATAAATTGTTTGTTAACAGTATTAGAATGTAAAATATGTATATAAAATAATATTTAATCCATATATACAATATATTATTCAATCAAAAATATATATTTTTCAAAAAATTTCTATTCGGCATTTGATATTTATATTTTAACTGACAAATTCAAGTTATTAATTTATCCCTCGTTTAAAAGGGAAAAGCACTCTCTAATAATAAGAGTATCTTTTTCATACTCACGACTCTAATTTGATCGAGACTTCTAATTAATAAAAAAATGTGTTGTATTTGTTTGCATAAAGAAGAAAAATGTTAAAATTATGGACATTTAGTTGGTGGAAGTCAAGAAAGAAGGATAATGGTTTTCACACATTTTATCAAATATGGTGGCATAAATGTGTTCATAAACACCAATCATGGCTCTAAATTGTCTATAAATAGGCATCTCTACCATGAACACATAACAACAAAAATTTAGACAAATACATGTGAGATTTAGAGAATTTTTTCTCGGAGATCTCTTGGGTGTACTATTTTAGGTATTTGGGTGTGTGAGAAAAATATTATGTATTATATGATTGTAATAATTTTCATATAGTGAATATTTTTCTCGGTGGTCCATGATTTTTCTCCAATTAAAAAGTTTTTTACGTTAAATTTTTGTGTTGTTATTTTCTTTAAATGAAAGAATTTTATTGATCGAGAAAGGTGGGTTTCGTGCCTTGATTGGTTGAGAAGAAAATATTCGAACCACTAGGATTGCGGTGATTAATTAACGCAAAACATAAATACATTTGAGAGTTGAGAGGTCAGCTGTCACTTACCTACAGAATATTTAAAAGATGTGGGCCATTTACGATGCATCCACTTTTCGGCGCGTAAATTACACCACGAAGTTTAACAATTGGAGTATTTTAATTATAGATTTAGCTTTTTTTCAGACTCATTAAAAATAATAATAAATAAAAATAAAATTTATTAAGTTACTTTCTGCTAACTCCGTTTCATATTAGATGAGCATCTTATTAAAAATATTTATCTCATATTATTTGATCACTTACTAAATCAAGATAGAATTAATTAAATTTTTTTTATTTTACCCGTATAATTAATATGCCCTTTGAATGTAAACAATTCCCAATACTAGCTATTTTTATACTCTATGTATATTGCATTGACATAAATAAAGGGCAAAATGGTAAAGTCTTTTAATGTATTAATAATTTCTTAATCACCGTGTAAAGTTGAAAGTGTCCATCTAATATGAAACGAAGATATTATGTAATTAAGATAGACTGATTTTTTTCTCTTAAATATTATGCATACTTATTTTATGTTAAAGGTATAGACAAAAATATTTATCAACTTAAATCTTAAATTTTTTCTTGAATAAAGAGTCTTTGGAAACTAATTTTCTACCTTCATGAAATATAAATTAGATCTATTTATACTCTATTCACTAGAATTAACTTATGAAATTATATTAAATATGTTATTATTACTATTTTAAATTTTATAAAATTATTTTGGGTCGGGCAGCGTGCCCTGGGTGTTTGGTTGTCTCGCTTTGATAGAACATTTGTCAATTGTAAATTGCATGTGGAAACAAATGATTACTTAAAAGGGCTTTTCCCTGCCCCCGAGAATTGTTAGAAAGTTTTGGTATTCCAATGACCTAAGTTATGAATCAAATTTCATTTTGCATGATATCATATCTCTTTTCTCCTTTCTTTTAGTTTGATATTCGAGATATTTATATTGGAGTTCAATTAATTTAAATTCGTGTTGTATAAAGTTTCATTCGGAAGAAAATACTTTCTATCAAATATTTTTTATACCTAGAATTTGAATCTGAAATCTCTGATTAAGAGAAAACCACTTTAATCTAATACACAACATTCTTTGATGGTATATCACGTCTAATTGTAACTTCAAGTTTAGATGTCGTATAATCTCACAAGTATTTTTTTGTTTCTCCGTAAAGAATAGTATCACTAATTTAACTGTTAATCCATACTTTTATATTTAGTAAACTTGTTAGTTTTAATATCCTTATTTTTATCTTTAATGACACTTATTTTATAAGAAGAATGAAATGATATTTTTAATATTACAAGATCAAAAGGTAATTTTGATATATTATATATGCATTTTGTTTAATATAACAAAATTCAACAATTTTCTTTATATTTCTTAAGTTCTTGCCTAATCACATTAAACCGACGCAAAATAAAGAGACAAATAGTAAATTAATAAGTTACTCAGATACCTTACACGGTGATCTCATTATGTAAATATTTGCCATCGATCCTAATAGTGACAACTACTAAAACAAAAAGTATATTATGAAAAGCTTGGGCTTTCTTGATGCATTTATTATTCATGTATGCATATGTTCAAGTTTGGGTTCTCTTCATTTTATGCAGGATGTCAAACTTTTATATTTTTTGAAGATCATATGTTAATAAAATATAGTAGGTCACATACTATGGATTTCATGCATGTAAAAATTAGTAACACCTGGATGCTAGGTTCAGACTCCCCCTTAAAAAATTAATTAATTAATTTCAGGTATGTGCACCATGAAGTTTATTTTAAAATACTTCATCTAGTTCAAAATAATTGATATTTTAGGCTTGTGGATATCGATTAAGGAATTTCACTTATTGTTAAAAATTAAGACGGTTTTAACTAAAATATTAAATACCATTAGTTATGATTTTATTTTCTTTTTACGTTGACATAATTATCATTAATTAAGTATTTATATTGAATAATTAGACATATGTCAAGGGATTTTAAAAAAAATAGTAAATATTTTCTTAATATTGTGAAACATTAATTATTTTTAAAGATTAAAACACTAATTATTTTGAAAAGGAATATTGAGTTAATTTCATATAATATCACTTGATTTTTCTAGCGGAGTAAACTCAAAAGATTATTTTTAGTATGTTAAAATAAGTAAACTATGTATAAATTCTCAGAAAATATAAATGACCAAAAAGTCATATTTATGGCGGAACACGTCCCGCACTACTTCAGTGGATTGTCACTTTGTAGAATTTTATATTAGAAATTAAACTATTTTCATCATGTGAATATTTTGACTTTGCATATTTTAAAACAAAATGAGATCTACAAAAATGGGAAAAATGATTTTATCCTCAATTAAGAATCAAAATCACTATATTATACTGAACTTTTGGTTCAAAGATCAATTGTTTGTTATTATAGGTAAAGTTCATTTAGTGGGGCAAGTGGAATTCCACTACTCAATATAGCAATCAGTAGTGCATTGATATGAATCCAAAAGGGAAGCAATCTCAGAATTATAAGTCCATGTGCATGTAGGGATTTAATTAGTTGATGCATTAATTCTACTACTGACAGCTACCAGAACAAAAAAGTCATTATTTTCCTTATATATATATACCATGCATTATATATACTTACATATGTGCTTGCTCAAAAGCGAACTCGAAATTTAAAGTTTATGAGTTTCTACGGTGACTTCAAGTTAATATACAATAGTATATAATTAAATTCATAATCGAATATTTTTATATATTTAGTGGTTTTTATATAGAAAAAGAATAAATATATTCCAAAACTATAATAAATGGTATGCATATATATATCCTTCACTATACTTTAAAATTATATATATCATTATCGTCAATTTTTTGATATATGTATACCCTTAAAATGAACGGCTGACAATTTTCATATTATGTTACTATAGGAATCATCACGATGACAAGTCCCACTCATTTTTCTTGTTAAATTTTGAGAGCATCGTGATGCAAGTCAGATGCTTGAATGAGTTGGAAAGTAGTAATAATAAAGAGAAAAATTTAATTTTTTTTGTAGTTTGGATATATTATTATAATATTCATAAAAGCCTTTTATCTGTGGACATGTTAAAGAAGGCACCTGATAAAATTTCACACCAAACAGTTTTTCCTTAATTTTTTGCCAGTATGTTAGGCTAAGCTTTGACAGTATAGTTAAATGAATAGTCAGTATTTTTCTTTAGAGGAAAATAAATAGCCATGCATCTTTCCTCCTTCACTATAATATTGTGTTCTTATCTTTCACTCTTTGTAATTTTGTATTTTTGTCCTCTTTTTAATTTATACTATTTTTTGTATTAGAGCGAATGAATACAACTGATACAAAATCTAATGAATACAAGTGAAATTAGAGCAAATGAATGAAGTCTTATGTATTTTGTTTTATTGTATCTTACTTGAACTATATTTGTGGATATAGCCAAAATGCCGGCAAGGATACAAGTGAAACTAATTAGAGTCAATGAATATAATTGATACAAGAGGGAATATACAAGTGAAATTAAAGAAATAATACAATTCCTATATTTTTTGTTATTTCTATCATTTTATACACACAAATTATATTTGTCGATACAACTTATATTCATCGATAGGTTAAATGCACATATGATACAACGAATGCATTCACATTACAATTTTATTATTGTTATTATTAAATTATTAGTATTTTTACATAACATCTCAAGCAATTGCTATAAATATAAATCCAAATTATAAGTATAGATTACTAAATAAGACCCAAACTATAGTCATTTTGAAAAATTCCTTACTTTTTTAACTAAGGTAAAAGAGGGCAGAAATTGAAGATGGAGAAGTGCTGTAGCTTTGGCCCACAAAATTTTCTCTTACTTCTAGGAGGAAACTATTCTCTCTGTTACTTGTACTATGCATATTCATTAATGAAGTATATATATTCATTAAGGAAATAATAATTAACATAATTATTTTACCATATTATTTTTATTGATTGATGTTTAGTATTAGATCTTGATGGAAATAAGTAATTAATGCTAAAGTTAAAATATTTAAAAAGATAATTATCTTTTTTTAATATGTTAAAAATAATAAGTAAAAATAAAAAAATATTTTTCAAAATGATAAATAAGTAAGAATAAACAAAGAGAAGGGAGTAATTCTTAAAAAAATGCTAAACAAAAGGGGGGAAAGAAAAACAGAGAATTGTTATAAATAATATAGGCTAAGTGGATGCCCATTGTAGTAATATTTTCTTGTCCAAGAAATATATTACTGTAGCAATATTTTCTTGTCCAAGAAATATGTTATTATAGCAATACTTCCTTGTCTGAGGAATATGTTACCCTTATTTGTGTTTATAAAAGACAATGTAAATATTAAGGAAAAGACACAATTCTCTCTACACAAACAATTATCTCTCTTTCTCTATCTCTCTTACTTTCTTGTTAATTTGCTAAGTTAATTTGTTTTATAACATCTATGTTAGTTTGTTTTATAACACGTTATCAGCACGAGACTCCGTTAGCTTGAGCTATTTTAAACAGGTAAAGAGGGTAAGAATTTTATTTTATTAAAATCTCTAATATTTATAAACTTGAATTTGTTGTTTTGGACATATCGGGCAAAGGCTACACCTCATGGGCTTTTGATGCTAAAATACACCTAGATTTGATGGTCTAATAGACACCATCAAAGATGATAACAAGGCATCTAAGCAAAACTGTGTCAAAGCTATGATATTTCTCCGCCACTCTCTTGATGAAGGGATAAAAATGCAATACCTCACAATTAAAGACACCCTTAAACTGTGGAAAAATTTGAAAGAAAGATATGACCACCTGAAATTGGTCATTCTTCCATAGGCACATCATGATTGGTTCAATTTGAGGTTGGTAGACTTTAAAAGTATAACTGAATATAATTCTTCCATGTATAGAATTATATCACAGTTAAATTTATGCGGAGAAGAGGTTACTGAACATGACAAGCTTGAAAAAGCATACTCCACATTCCCTCCCACGAATATGCTCATGTAGCAACAATATCGCGAAATAGATTTTAAAAATATTTTGAATTACTTTCATACCTTTTTATTGCTTATTGCTGAACAGTATAAAGGCCTATTAATGAAAAATCATGAAAATCGGCCCGTTGGTTCTATACCACTCCCTGAAGAGAATCAGACAAATTATAACCAACGAGAAAGAGGCTTTGGCCTCAGTCGTAGTCATGGTCATAAAAAAAATTATAATCATGATGATCGTCTTGCACCAAAGAATAACCAACAATATAACAGAAAGTGCATGTCATAGATGTAGAGAAATGTGGCACTGGTCATGTACATGTCGATCCTCAAGCGTCTGGTTCAACTCTATCAGACATCCTTGAAAAAGGGTGATAATAATCCAGAGAAAATTTTTATCTCAGAAGATAATATTGAGCCTATGCATCTGGATGTAGCTGATTTCTTTGAAATTTATGAAGGAAAAATGATCACCGATGAGCCCGCTATAATCTAGATAATTTTTTTTCTATTTGTTTATGTTAGTTGGTATTTTTATGTATTTTTAATCCCTGTAAATAAATAAAGTTTGTATAATAGCCCCCTTTAATAATAATATTTACTTTGTTTATGTCTACTTTTTGGAGAAAATATGAATATGCCTTAAATTTTATTTGAATCAATAATCAATCATGAAGATATTTGTGTGATTGATAGTGGAACAACACATGTCATATTCAAAGATAAGAAATAGTTTTCTTACTTGCTTAAAAGGAAAGCAAATGTCACAAGAATTTCTGCTAATTCGAAATTGATTGAAGGCTCCGGAAGAGCTATTATATTTCTGTCTAAGGGACAAAAATTGTTATAGAAGATGCGTTGTTCTCTTCTAAATCCACAAAAAACTTGTCAAGTTTCAAAGATATCCATCAAAATGGATATCACGTTGAGACACTAAATAAAATAAATATTGAATACCTTGGTATAACCAAGAGTGTCTTAAGCTAGAAATATATTTTGAAAAAATTACCAATCTTGTCTTCTGGCCTATATTATGCAGAAATTGGTACAATTGAAGTACATTCGATCGTAAACGAGAATTTTAGTGATTTAAATGCCTTTATGCTATGGCATGACCGAATAGGTCATCTTGGATCAATAATGATAAGATGAATTCTTGAAAATTCAACTGGACATCCATTAAAGAACCTAAAGATTCTTACAAATAATGAATTTTCATGTGCCGCTTGTTATTAAGGCAAATTAATTGCAAG
This sequence comes from Solanum dulcamara, assembly GCF_947179165.1. Classification (NCBI taxonomy): domain Eukaryota; kingdom Viridiplantae; phylum Streptophyta; class Magnoliopsida; order Solanales; family Solanaceae; genus Solanum; species Solanum dulcamara. Next base: position 69,700,626 of record NC_077241.1, on the reverse strand, counting down.
ACCATCATCACTGAAGATTGGCATCGAATCCACTAATTTTTTAGAACATATACATAGGGATATATGTGGACCTATTCATCCACCTAGTGGGTTGTTTAAATATTTTATGGTCCTAATAGATGCATATTCAAGATTGTCTCATGTGTGTCTCTTATCATCTCGCAAATTGGAGTTTGCAAAGTTATTGACAAAAATAATAAGATTTAGGGCGCAATTTCCAGATTATTTTGTTAACGTTATTCGCCTCGATAATGCTGGAGAATTTACATCCCAAGATTTTGATGATTATTGCTTATCAATTGGGATAAAAATTGAACATCCTGTTGTTCATGTTCATAATCAAAATGATCTCGTAGAGTCATTTATTAAGCGCTTACATTTGATACCAAGACCACTACTTATGAAAACGAAATTGTCCATTATTATTTTGAGTCATGCTATATTACATGCAACAACACTCGTTCATCTAAGATCGATCAATTATAATAAATATTTTTTGTCATAATTAGTATTTGATCATGATCCAAATATAGCTCATCTACAAATTTTTAATTGTGCAGTATACATGCCTATAGCACCACCATAACGCATTAAGATGAGCCCTCAACGAAGGTTAGGCACATAAGTTGAATTTGACTCATCTTCCATAATTTTCTACCTTAAACCGTTGACCGGAGATTTGTTCACTGCTCGTTGTGCAGATTGTCGGTTTGATGAAATGAATTTCCCACAATTAGGGGGACGGGGAGAAAAAGGAACCCAACAAAAGAGAAAGTGAGTGAAAAGTTTTATCATTATCTCATTTTGATCCACGTGCCCTTATATGTGAGCAGAATATCCAGAAGATCATCCACTTACAGAAAATAGCAAATCAAATGTCAAATATATTTATTGATTTAAAATGGATAACTAAGTCACATATTCCTACAGTGAATGTGCTTATCCAGATTAACATTCCAATAAGACCATCTACTAGTGTCATAACTTCTGAACTCCCAAACACTCTTACCCATATCTTATCATTTCTTCAGAATTGTCCGCTCAGCCTGAAGCATGATAGACCATTGGGTTCAAAGGATAAAAATTTTTAGAAAAAGAAGCGCGAGAAATGATAAAGATGACACTATAAAAGAAGTTCATGAAGAAGTTCAAGATATGATTAATTCTGATATTCCTAAAGAAATTAGTGAATCTGAGACTCAAGTGAATGAAAAACTTTCAATGAGTTCTATTGGTGATGAGATAAATTTAGATCGATCGAAAATTATTGTAGATAATATTTTTGAATATAATGTTGCAATTAATCTTATGCAAGACAGTATGGAGCTTGATCCTAAATCTGTCGAAGAATGTCGACAAATATGTGATTGACCAAAATGGCAAGAGGCAATTCAATCAGAATTAGACTCACTTGCTAATTGTGAGTTTTTGGACATGTAGTCCAAACCCTTGATGATATAAAACCAATTGGCTATAAATGGATTTTTGTTCGAAAATGAAATGAGAGAAATGAAATTGTAAGATACAAGTCACGCCTAGTTGTACAAGGATTCCCTCAAAGACTCGATGTCGATTATGAAGAAACATATTTACCTTTTATAGATGCAACAACCTTTCGATATCTCATAGGTTTAGCTATACATGAAAATATTTGAAATGAATCTAATGGATGTAGTTACAACTTATCTTTATGGTTCACTTGATAATAAAATTTATATGAAAATTCAAAAGGATTAAAATTACCTAAAACATGTAATTCTAAGTCTTGAGAGATGTTCTCAATCAGATTACAAAGATTATTGTATGGTCTAAAACAATCACGGCGTATATGGTATAATCGTCGTAGTGAGTACTTGATAAATGAAGTTTATATAAATGACGTTATTTGTCTTTGTATTTTTATTAAGAAGACATAATCAGAGTTTGTGATACTCGCAGTTTATGTTGATTACATAAATTTCATTGGAACCCCAGAAGAGGTTCAAAAGGCAATTAAATATCCAATGCAAGAATTTGAGATGAAAGATTTTGGAAAGACAAAATTTTGTCTCGGTCTACAAATTTAACATTTAGCAGATGGGGTCTTCATCCACCAATCTACCTACGTTGAGAAAATTTTAAAATGATTTTACATGGACAAAGCACATCCCTTAAGTACTCAAATAGTTCTTCGATTACTTGATATGAATAAAGATCCGTTTTGACCTCTAGAAGAGAATGAAAAACTTCTTGATCTTAAAGTATCATATCTCAGTGCTATTGGTGCACTTATGTATCTTGCTAATGCAATCAGATCTGATATAACATTTTTTATTAATTTACTAGCAAGGTATAGTTCTTCTCCAATCCGAAGACATTGAAAATGTGTCAAACATATTCTGTGATATCTAAAAAGGACTGTTGATATGGGTCTGTTTTATACTAACAAAGGTTGTGTAGACCTTGTTGGCTATGCAAATGTAGGTTATTTATTGGACCCACATAAAGCTCGATCTCAAATAGGCTATCTGTTCATATACAGAGGAATTGTTATATCATGGTGATTTATGAAACAGTCCATTGTTGCTTCTTCAAATCATGCTGAGATAATATCGATTCATGAAGCAAGTATAGAATATGTATAGTTGAGATAAATGATACAATTCATCAAAGAAAGATGCGGCCTAGATTATGATGTCAAAGTACCCATGGTTATGTTCGAAGACAATACTGCGTGCATAGCTCAATTGAAAGGAGGCTTCATAGAAGGAGATAGAAGGAAACACATTTCATCAAAATTATTCTTCACACATGATTTCCAGAAGAAGGGTGATATTGATGTACAACAAATCCGTTCAGGTGATAATCTAACATATTTATTCACCAAATTTTTACCAGCCTCAAAACATAACCATCTGAATCGTGGTCTTCATCAAATGGAGTAGAATACGCGCTGCACTCTTTTTTTCTTAGTCTAGGTTTTGTCCCACTGATTTTTCTAGCAAGGTTTTTTATGAGGCATCTCTCAATGCGTATTACTAGATTTGTTCGCATATATGGATATTCAAAGGGGAGTATTATAAATAATATAGGCCAAGTGTATGCTCATTGTAGCAATATTCCCTCATCCAATGAATATATCATTGTAGCAATATTCCCTTGTCCAAGGAATATGTTACCCTTATTTGTGTCTATAAAAACAATGTAAATGTTAAGGAAAAGACACAATTCTCTCTCCTTCTCTCTTATTTTTTTGTTAATTTGCTAAGTTAGTTTATTTTATAACATCTAAGTTAGTTTATTTTATAACAAGAATAACCTTTAAACACAATTCTCTACTTGATTTCTTTTCACACCTTTTCTGTTCTACTCCAATGAAAAGGAAATGATTCTCTTCCTAATTGTCTATTTTTTCTCCTTGGTAAGTTAATCTTTCTTTTCAGTTTACTATTAATCTTTTTTACCCTTCTTTTCCTTCCTTACAAACCATCTACAATTTCGTATCACATGAAAAATTAAAAATTTCAACGTATTAAAGACAACACATTTTGGGCTACATGTGTACGTGGTTTTGCACTTTTTCTTTAGTAATATTTTTTGGAGATAATTCTCCATTGTTTTATAAATTAATTAGGTGCAATACGTAGAGCCTTTTAAAAGAAGTTAAGTCATCATCTCAATTTGAATACTATATAATAAGGAAAAATTACATAAATACACATCTTATTCAGTGGCGGAGTCAAAAATTTTGTCAAGGATGTTCATACTTTAGGACGAGTAAGAAAAAAAAGAAAAACACCTAGATAATCAGATTATCAAGATTGGCTACAACCTAGCCATACCTCATCTCATAGATGGGTTAGTTTATTCAAGATGCTACTAAGTATTAGAAGACAACATTGTTGTATTTAAATTCATGGCAAGAAGTCAAGAACAAGCATTACCTTATCCTCGGCCTCTAGGTTGAACTGTTGATCTCTACATAGTGCTCCAAGTTGTTCATATTCTTTCCCTTTTCAATATCAAATTAACTAACTATCCAGAATAAAATATCTCAAACAAAACTTATAAAATATCAATGGATAAACTAAAGAAGATGAAGTATGACAATATATTAACTAATAGCTTCATAACTACAATTGCATTCATGACACTTCATCTCTTGAAATATTTTCATAATACACTCATTAAAAATATTTTTAAATACTTTTTTTTCTACATAAGGCACTATGCATCCATCTAAGAATTCATTATCTATTCGATCCCGCAAATCATTCTTGATAAACTTCATTGCCGAAAAAGTTCTTTCAAGTGTTGCAGTGACAACAGATAGAAGCAAAGCAAACTTCACTAAAAGAAATACAAGATAATAAGTTAAATGCTTCGTTGTTTCAATCAACTTTCTTGAAAGTTCCCCAAGTCCACTTAAATTGGAGAACCTTTTATCAGTATCGCGAACATCAATAATGTAATTAGCAAGTTGATTCTCAAGATCTCTGATTTTGAATTCATCAAAGTCATCAGGATATAATTCAACCATTCTCATTATCCTTTTTATGTCAAAACTAGAAAATGAATCAATTGAATTTAAGCAAGCTACTCTATTAATAAAATCACTTGTCACCTCATTGAAACGGTCATCAAGTTCTTCCAGCTGCCAATCAATAATTTTACCGAACACATCCACATGATAATGGTGTAAAGTGGTATAGTCAACTACTTTACGTCGTGATCTTTCAGAGTTAGCATATGGATCATCATAATTGGGTAATGGAATTTTATGCTTGATACAAAATACATCTATCTTTTTTTAAAGTGAATCTCATCCAATATTTTTTTTAAGAGAGGATCCCATTCATTATCTCTTAAAGCTTGCAACCTTCTTTTTGCTACCTTTACAAGAATCATGGCATTTGCAATATCTTGCTCCTTTTTCTGTAATGACACATTAAGATCATATGTGATTCCTAAAACATCAGTCATCAAATACAATAAGAAAACAGTCTCAAACGTTTGACAACTTCTGAGAAATTCCGATGCGTTTGCTCTTTCTTCCAAAGTACTTGCATTTACAACAAGAGTATCAAGTACATCAACAATAGAGGCAAAACTACTAATAAAGTTTTCAAATGACTTGTAGTGAGATCCCCAACGAGTATCACCGATTTTAATAAGACCACGTTCTTGATTCAATCCTCTAACCGTTTCTAATTCACCCATATCCAGTGCCTCTTAGAGTTTTTTTTGAGATTCTCAAAATTCATCCACACATTTAAAAGAAGCTCCCAAAATATTCAAAATATTGAAAATCAATTGTACAAGTTCTCCAACTTGAATACACTTTTTAGAAATCTCAACAAGAGTCAATTGACGTTGATGAGCAAAACAATGGACAGAATAAGCCGATCTACTTTCTTGTTTAATCAATGTTTTAAGACCACCTAGCTCACCTTGCATATTTCTTGCCCCATAGTAACATTACCCACATACATAAGATAAACTCAAAGAATGTTGAGCAAGTCTATCCACAATTGCTTTTTTTAGAGATAAAGCACTAGTATCTTTAACATGAACAAGTCCAATAAAAGTCTCCATCACAAATCCCCTTTTGTCAACATTTCGTAGACAAATAGTCATTTGCTCTTTACATGTCTCTAGATTCATCAATCAATAAAGCAAAATAGTCACCATTTATATCTTCTATTATAACCTTAATCGTTTTAATCTTACACACAGTCACAATATCTTTCTATCATGAGAATATTTTATTATTTTTTGAAGCTTTTTCTAACACAAAAGGTTTAATCTCATCACATCTAGCAGCATACCAAGAAAGAACTTCAAAAAAATTATCCTTGTTTGATGACGATTCACTCTCACCGTAACCACGGAGTGTAAAACCTAGATTCAATAGAAGTCTTACCACATCAATTGAATCGTTTAAGTAAACCCAATATTCATGCTTACTTTTATCATCCAACTTGTAAAATGCAGCCTGAATGGATTGTTGTTCTCGTATTAGATCTTCACACTTTCTTTTGGATTGTTTATGAACAATATTCGATGGACCAACATGTATAGCAAAGCTATCTTTTCTATACCAATTTCTGAACCCTTTTTTTGAAAAAATATTACCACCACCTTGATGAATGCTTTCTCCAAGCAATAAGCAACATCTCTACTAGTATTGTATTTTAACCAATCAGGATGTTCATTAAATCACGTATTAACAAAACGGCGTGATATTCCAAAAAAGTCAACTTGAGGGAACTGATGAGTCTGAGGTTGGCAAGGGCCTTTTATAATGTATGCCCTCCTTATCTCATCACGAATGTTTGGATGCTAACTCAAAATTGAAGTTCTTTCAGCTGGATCAGCCTTTAGATCATTCATATCAAATTCTTGTTTCTGAGAAGAGTGACATGGTATTTCTATTTGGTCGACATTTTCATCTCGACATAGTTGATTTTGATTTTGAGACGCCGTATTTGTTTAGGGTACTCTACGAAAATATTTCTCCAAGTTCATTGAAACCCCAATCTGAAATCAACTACTAAGCTATCAATTTGTGAACATGACTAAGAATAAAATAAAATATGAAATTACTCTCTTCAAAGCAAAAAGATTAAAGGATACATAAAAGTAATTTCAGCAAAAATAAATAAAAAATTAAAATAAAGGGTATAAAGAACTTAGGAATATCTTTTCTCACTACAATGATTGTTGAGGGAAAAAATATAATAGTTCTTGATGGTTTTCGTCTTCTTAAATCTTGAAAAGGGGTATGCAAAATTAAGAATTGAGAAGAGAGAACGGTAAAGAGAAGAGGGTTTTTGCTTCTCTTTTTGAAAAAGACAAGAATTATGGGAGAATTTTGAAGAAGAAAAGGAAAATCTAAAGGGTAAAGGATTTTGTTTAATGACTAAGTGGGTATATTATTTTTTAATTTTAAAAAGTCAAACGAGGACTTTTTATTTTTTAAATAAAGAAAAATTGGAACTGATTTCTATTTTTTAAAAACAAAAACGGAATCAAAAAATCAAAAAAATTTAAAAACAAAATTGAATTAGAAAAATTAAAAAAAAAACGTCCCTATTGAGGCTCAAACCCAGGTCTTCAGGCAAAATAGCATACCCTTGACCACTAGATTATCTTTTATTAGTATGTCAAAAGTGTTCAATAATTAATATATATTCTATAATATTGATATTTAACATATATACTCGCAAAAATTTTTTGACGAAGATTGTTCATCTGACCACCCTATGCAAGGTGTAGCTCCGCCCCTGATCTTATTTTATCATAATCTTTAAATTTCCTATCCTTTAAAAAAAATTTAAAAATACCCTCTTGAATACATCCTTCTTCTCTCTGATACATCCCTCCCCTCTCGGATGTATCCAGATGTCCAATTCCTTCTCTGATACATCTCAATACCCTCTTTGATACATTCCTCCCCTATGTATCCGGATGTTTGTTGATGTATCTGAAAGTTCAGTTATGTATTCGAAATTCATAAATATTAAGAAATTTTTGTAATTTAAAAAAAAAATAAGAAATTAATGTAATTAACTCTTTATCACCATAAAATTTATGTAAATTATTCTTATAATAATCCATTTGATGGGCCAAAAGAAAGGAGACAATTACATCAACTTTTCTATTAGTGGTGCTTTTTATTGGTTAACAATATCACAATATTAGAGATCGATCCATGTGCATGGCATGACAACTGCAACAAAAATAAGTCATGTCCTTGTGAATGGTTCTTGTCATGTAGGGATCTTTTTTTAAATCACGATTTATAATAAAATACATACTATGTATGTGCAAAGATTCTACCTTAGATTCTCTTCATGGGTACTAGACAAGTCCCAATTCCTATATTTGTACTTATATATAAGTTAAATTCTCAATGAAAAGAAGGGTTTTGTATATTATATGACATAAAAGAACTGATCAGGCTGCTGCATGAGTGGAGTCAGATAGGATCAATATTTATTCGAGACAAATTTAGTGAAAAATTATTTTATTTTTATTGTAGATGTTGAATCTTCTTTATTTTTTATGTATTTATCTTTTTTTTATTTTGAATTTTTTAGTAAAACTCATGGCTCCACCCTCGACTCTTGATTCCACCATCGATGATGTGGTTTCTTATATACTCTCAGCTAGTCCTTTTTATTTTACTTGTGATATTTTTTTTACACCTTCCATAAGAATTACTTGTGATTTTTTTTTATACACCTTAAAATCTAGAAATAAGTATAAAAAACACACCTGAACTATCCTTTTTTTTTGAGTTTCATACCTAAACTATTGGGAGCGTGAGTTTTATACCTAAACTATCACTTATTAGTTTGAGAAACGCACCTCTCTTTTTTATTCCACACTCATTAATATTACTTATTTTTTATTCACCGCGTTAATTTTTCTCCACATTTATTACGTAAGAATAAAGGTGGAAAGTAATAATTAATTATATCTTAATTTTTAATATGTTAACCATTTTAAACTATTTATTTTTAGTAGGACGGCAAGCAAAATGGACTAGCTAGAGGGAGTAGTAAAGTACTAGATTTATCCTTCTATTAAATCCAAATTATTGCCACAATTTCCTTATGCATTACTCTTTTCGTTTTAATTTGTTTGTCTGATTTTAACTTTAGTACTTTAAAAAAGTATTTTTTTTTATTTTGTGATTTTAAACTAAAAATATGTTGAATACAAATGTCCTTTAATCTTATGGATGAAAAATTGTAATTAAAGAATTGCCAAAAAAATTATTTTTTTTTGAAATGCACGAAAAATAAAAGTGAGAAATAATTGTAAGTATATATTGTTGCTGCCATGTGACCAGGAGGTCACGAGTTCAAGCCTTGGAAACAGCCTCTAGCAGAAATGTAAGGTAAGACTGCGTACAATAGACACTTGTGGTCGGATCCTTCCCTGGACCCTGCGCATAGCGAAAGCTTAAGTGCACCAGACTGTCCTTTTATTGTCAATTACAATGGCCATTGGGTTAATAGCTCTAAATCCGAGTACTGCACAAATTCATATGTGTATGCTATTGTTAGGTGACCAAACTTGCCTTGTCAAAATAATTTCTGAAATTTCTGGTTAAATCTTGATGAATCGTCAGGATTTTGATCACAAATCTAAACAATTTCAAATTGCTGGCAAAACATGCCCGGTCATAAATAATCCTGATTGATCAATCGATTTGTGGTAAATAATTATGACCACAAATCCTAACTAATCGCCAATTTTATTTATAAAATGTTTACTGATCATAATAACTTGTTGTATAAAAATTTTATGGATATATTTTGTTATAGAAATCTCAACTCCAAATTTGATATTGTACAATCTTTTTGTACCGATCCCAACAATTTTCAAGGTCAGATTCAACGTAAAAGTTAAATAACCAATAGACCATGTCTTCTTCAACAAGTTCTTTACGAGCTCAATGAATCGAACAATGACGTTTTTTAATTATTTTATTTTTTCAATCAAACCAATCCAAATTGTGAAGGATAGACAATATAAGCTCAAGTAATTCCGCATTACTTGCTCAATTTCAAGCACAAATAGCAATGAGTCCAACAACAATAACATAATCAGTGTATCACATTAGTAGGGATTAGAAAGGATAATGTGTACACATGTATAACCTTATCCCTACCTTATGTAGAGAGGTTATTTTCGATAGTTCTTCAACTTAAGAAAAAGAAGAATTATGACGGAAGTCTATAATTGATAATAAAACCAAATACCCTTAATTAATCGATGTGGGACTCAACAAAATACACCGAGAATTAGTAATATATAATTTTGGTTATAATACTTTTACGTTACTACCAAAAGATAAACTAAAATAATGATTTACGATAGTGTTAATCAAGCCATGAAATCAAGAAAGCAGCTCTGGACCCTAGTATAAGTAGACCATAAGTAGTTAACTGGTCACAACACCACTTATATTTCTTGGTTAATTTTTTCCCCCAGTTAGCTAGAGCCAAATGCCAATAATGTCATTGTCCATTGTTCTGGTGAGATTGGTTTCTCTATCAGTTCCATAGGTTACGCAACTTCACAGAGTCAATCAAATTGTTTGGTTGATGTGCATAATGGGACTACAATTATGCTTTCACTTTCAAGCTATCTTTATTTAATTACTTGATTTTTTTTTATTACATAAGTTAAAAGAATTTGATCAACATGTTGGCAACATGATCAATTGTCAACTAATAGTAGTAGATAGACTTATATTTCTCGATAAGATCTTTATCCAATTTTGTTACTTGTCTATTCATTTTGCTAATTAATTTAATTATTTGTTTCTTTTTGGCTGAGGTATAGAGGACATGATGATGTTAGGTATGCATTGACTCGATAAATTCAAAGAGAGTTATCTTGGTATATATATGTTACTTATGGATGATCTAGTTTTAAGTAATGAGATTCGCGACGGAGTTAGTATTAAGCTGGACGTTTGGAGACATACTGTGAAGTTCAAGTTGAGTAGGACCAAGATAGAATAGAGTACAAGTTCAATAACGTAACACATGAAGATGACTTGTAAGTACGACTTGATATTCTGGCCATCCAAGAGAGAGGTAATTTCAAGTATATTGGATCTATTATCTAAGAAAATGGGGAGATTGACGATGATGTCACACACTATATTGGTGCACGGTAGATGAAATAGAGGTTCTCATCCGGAGTCTTGTATGATAAAAAGGCGCCACTTAAACTTAAGGGAATGTTACAAGATAGTTGTTAAACCAACTATGTTGTATGGTGTAGAGTGTTGGTTAGTCAAGAACTCTCATGTTCAGAAAATGAAAGTTGCAGAAATAAGGATTGGACATGTGTGAAAAAGAGATGCACGGATGCCCTAGTGTGGAGGTGTGAGAGGTTGACCATAGATGGTTTTAGGAGAATTAGAGTAGGCCGATGAAGTACTGAGGAGAGGTGAATAGATAGGACACGACACAATTTAATTTTAACTTATTGAGGAGATGACCTTGGATAAGAGTTGTGGATGACACGAATTAGGGTAGTGGGTTAACAAGTAGTAGAGTGTGGTCTTAATTATCCTTCCATACTAGTAGTCGTAGTTTTACTCTTGTAGTTCATGTTCATCAATTTCTATTATTATTTGTCGCTTTTTGTACTTCAATTATCGTATTTTTCTGTTATAGTTACTGGATGCTTTGTCATGTTTTTGTATAGTATTTTACCGTAATTTCTTCATTTCCATTATTTTCTTTTAATTCTGAATTGCTTTTATCCCTATTTCATCGAGGCAAGAATCTATCAGAAAATGCTTCTTTATTTCTAAAATAGTGATAAAATTTACGTATATCTGATCTCCCTAAATTCCACCTTATAGAATAAATTATGCTATTGCTTTTAGTACAGAGGACAAAACCCTATAGTTTTTAAAAGCTGCAGTATTCCTTTTGAGTAATCGCTTTCCTACATAATTGCAATTTTATAACTTAAAAGTAATATTCCAAGATTAAGTTATCATAATTTTTTTCTTAGTATAAAATAGAATTCGATTATTTGACAAACTTGATAAGATTGAGATTCCGTGCAAAAGTGATGTTCATTTGATGCGACTTGCTGTTGTGCTCATTTTGTGGATCAGATAGCTGATTGTCAGCCATTTATATCTAGGGATTAAGTAGTTTGATTAGTTTTTTTAGGCTTATTCAAGATTTCGATTTAATAAGTTTAATTTTGAAGTTTGAATTAGTTGCATGCACTGATCCAACTAATTCAAACATATCGAAAAACTTAGTAGGAGGGTAAAGTTCCCCTACTTTTATATAGAACCCGTTTGGATGGGCTTAAAAAAAGTAACTTTTTATGTATGAAGTGCTTTTAGAACTTTGAAGTGCTGAAAGTTATTTTTATAAATAAGCAGTTGAGTGTTTGGATAAAAGTGCTTATGATGTGAATTTTAGGGTTAAAAGAATAAAAAAAGGTAGTTTGAGAATTTAGTTAAAATATAAGGGATATAAAAGTAACTTCCATGGTCAAAGAAAATGACTTTAAGCACTTTGGAAAAAAAAGTTAGGAATCCTAACTTTTCATTTTTGACTGACTTTAAGAACTTTATGGCTTAAAGTCAGCATTAGGCAAACACGTCCAGAAGCTAAAAAAGGGCTTTAAGTTGGTTTTGACCAACTTAAAGCCAATCCAAACGGGCTCATACTCTTTGTGCCATTTTATATAACATTATTTTTTTTTAATCAGTTTCAAAAAGAATATCATCTTACTATAATTAGAAATATTTTAGCTTTAAAATTCTCTTTTATCCTTAACAAAATAATTTACAACTACATAAATATCTATTGATTGTTTTAAACTATTTTTGTTAAACATTAAATTTAAGTTATAATTAGGTTTGCATATATGTTTGGTTCTCACATAAAGGAAAAGAAAAAAGAGAATTTTTTTTTCAGATGGTCGAAGTGTACGGAACACTTTTCCCAAATAACAGAATCATATTTATTGGGCCGTAGAATAAGCCCAAGACAAAATTCTGAACCCAAAAGCCCAAATGATCCAAAACTGGATTTGGGCTCTGAATCAAGCATGTATCTACTTTTGGGCTTCGTTGAAACCTAAAGGCTAAAACTTAAGAAACCATTAACGTTGAAATCTCAAAGCTTGAAGCAATGTTGAAAAGCTCATTCTTCTTGCTTCCTCGTTTTCCTTTAGCTTCTCCACCCCACAGGTATGTATATATGTCACAGCTTTATTGCTTGTTCGCGGAGGATGTTTTGGAAACAACCTCTCGGCCTGCATGAGATACCGGTAATGTCTCCGTACATTCTATCCTCCTCAGAGGAATTTCACTGGGTATGTTGTTGTTGTATCTCTATTACTTGTTCTTACATGTATGAAGTTGCATTGAAATTGGAGATAATTATAGCTCAAATGATTGAATACATTACTGGGTGTCACCTGTTTGATGATTTGCCACAGTGACGTTACCTGGGATTTTTTTTTTTTTTTTTTTTAAGGATAATCCTTTGCTTTGATGTTGAATTTCTGCCCTTCATAAAAAGAAAAAGAATTAATCGATATACTTATTGATTCTGTGGCTAAAGCTTCACCTTGATAAATTATTGAACATAAATCCACTGAAAGCTTTGAACAACTCCCCGTTTCTCAAAAAGGAAATAAAGTTTGGATGTTTATTGACATGTCAAATGACATATTTCTTCGTATAAAGATTAGAGATGTACTCTGAAGATAAAGGAGTCTCGAGTCCACCTCACATTTAAGAATCACAAAGTTAGCAGGAAAAATAAATCGATCCACCTTCACAAGCACATCATATAAAATCCCAACCGGCCTCTTCACCGTAGGATCCACCATCAACAACCTCATAGTTGTAGGTCTAGGAGTACCCAAACCCAATTTCTTGAATACAGCAGGAGGCATGCATCAAGTTGATGTTAGCACCATAAAGCTTTGGCAAATTGGTAGACTCTAATAGTGCAAGGAATGGTGAATGCGCTCGAGTCTTCCTTCTTTTGGACCAACGAGTTTGAGACACCGGAGCTACAATGATGGGTAACATTCATAGTCTCAAAGCTCACACTCCACTTCTTTGTACTTAGGTCCTTCATGAATTTAACATATTTCTGCATTTGTTCAAGTGCATCCACCAAGGGGATATTCACCGACAATTGTTTCAACATTGTGATTAACTTGCAAAATTTTCCATTCTCCACCTTCTTCAAGAGACTTTAGGGAATGGGGGAGGAAGCTTTCGTGTTGGCAATGGCAATATGGCTTCCACTTTACTTTTGCCTTTGACAAGTTCTTCATTTTGAATGGGGGAGTCTCAACACCTCTTGTAGCTTCATCAACATCAATAGGCTTCTCAATACAAGTCTTTTTTCTCTTTAATCTGTTGACACCTAATTTTGTCCCCTCTTTCTTCTAATTCATTTCATTGAGCTTTTAAATTATTAATAAGTCAAATATTTAATATTTCATTACTATTTTCAGTTATTACTATTGTTACCTTTGTTATATATTAGATACTATTATTACTATTAGCTAATTATTATTATTATTATTATCCTTTGTTATCATTTTCACTCTTCTTAAAATTATATTTCTTCTTCTTCTTATCAACATTACCACTCTTACTTTATTTCAAGTTTAATATCTATTAAATTAATTATAAATATTTTACCATTTATATAGTTATTAATTGTCAATGATTAAGATATATTGCACTAATTATTAAATTAAAAGCTCAAAAGAATCAATTTAAAGAAGGAAAAGACCTCAACCAAACTAGTCCAAATCTTGCAGCCAATTAAATCATTTAATCCAATAATTAGCAGCCCAATTGCCCCAAAATAAAAAGCTCATGACTGGCCACAAATAACCCAACAATCCACATTCTTGATTTTTCCTACCAGCCAAATCCTCAAAGCAACCTTGTTTAAAAGCTGTTGACACCCAATTTTGTCCCTCCTTTCTTCTAATTCATTTCCTTGAGCTTCTAAATTATTAATGTCAAATATTTTATATTTCACTACTATTTTCGTTTATTACTATTGTTACCGTGATTATCTATTAGATACTATTATTACTTTTACTCTAAACTTTATTATTTTTATGATTATCATTCTTTTATTATCATTTTCACTATTTTAAAATTACATTTTTAATCATTAACATTACTACTATTGCTCTATTTTCGTCTTCATTAAAATTGATTGTTGTAACTTTATTTTAAGTTTCTTACGTACTGAACCTATTACAGAATTATTAATTTTTCATTTCATAATATACATTTTACTAATTATTAAATTAGAAGCCTAAAGAGGAAAAAACCAATTCAGGACTAGCCCATTTTCTATCTTAAAATATGTCCAAAATTAGCTCAAATAACGGCCCAAATCCTCCAAACAGCCCAACCCAAGCAAACGTGAACCCTAGCTTCTTCTCCTATAAATATAATCTTATCATTTCATCGAAGGCCAAGTTTTGACACTCACAAGGGAGCTCAACTTTATTTGAAGAACGAGTGTAGAATTCGAGATGTCGACAAAGTCCCAGTCACTGTCCCGCCAAAGGTAAATCCGACTCCTTTGTCACTCATTACTTTCTTTGATTCAAAGTGTTTTGGTTGCCTTGAAAGTTTAAATGAGATTGCTTTGGGGATTTGGCTGGTAGGAAAAATCTAGAATGTGGACTGTTGGGTTACTTGTGGCCAGCCATGAGCTTTTTGTCTTGGGGCAATTAGGCTGCTACTTATTGGGTTAAGACATTAAGTGATTTAATTGGGTGCAAGATTTGGACTAGTTTGTTTTATAGTCTTTTCCTTCTTTAAATTGAGAGCCTGTTTCGATTGGCTTTTGGCTTATGACTTATAAGCCAAAAGCCATAAGTTAGGATTTCTAACTTATGACTTTTGACTTATTTTTGTTATTTTGGCTTTAAAATAAGTGCATATAAGCACTTTTTATCTTTACGCAAACATTTCAAAATTGCTTAAAAGTATTTTTGGCTTAAAAACACCTAAAATAAGCCAATCCAAACAGGCACCGATTCTTTTGAGCTTCTAATTTAATAATTAGTGCAATATATCTTAACCATTGATAATTAATAACTCTATAAAAGGTAAAATGTTTATAATTAATTTAATAGGTATGAAACTTGAAATAAAGTAATGGGGGTAATGTTGATAATAATAATAATAAAATATAATTTTAAGAAGAGTGAAAATGATGATAATAATAATAATAATTAACTAATAGTAATAATATTATCTAATAAGTAACAACGGTAACAATAGTAATAACTGAAAATAGTAGTGAATATCAAATATTTGACTTATCAATAATTTAGAAGCTCAATGAAATGAATTAGAAGAAAGAAGGGACAAAATTGGGTGTCAACATGATCTACGTTACTTTCCAACACATCGGTTTCATCAACTATCACTTCTTCATTTGGTAAGTCTTCAACTTCCACCACCTCATCGCCTAGCACCCTTCCATTTCGTGTAGTAATGGCCTTACAATGGGCACCATTCCCATTATCATTCTTTGGATATTCCACCGTATCACTCGGAAGTGCATCCTTTTGCCTTTGATTGAGGGAAACCGATATTTGGCTAAGTTGAGACTGAAATTGCTTAATTGAAGTTGAGTGGGAGTTGACTACCCAATGTTTGATAAGCCATCTTTAACCTTTTTCACATTTGAGTAAGTAGACTCAACACTCTTGAAAGCATATCCTCCATCTTTGAGCTTGTGGTGTCACTAGTAGACGGTTGGCTACCTCTTGGAGGGACATAGGCATTTGGGCTTCGATGGTTGTAACCTTTGTTCTGAGCTCCTTGGTCCTTGATTTCCTGAACCTTGTCGTCATGACTCTTGATCCTCCTCTTCAAACACTTGATAACACTCTTCATTTCGGGCCCCACATCACTTGGCCCAACTAAATTCACTTTTCGGGTGCTAGCTCCCATAACATGCATGGTGAGCACCGCCATTTGTGTCATCAATTGGTCATGTTTTTTTCTCTTTCTTCCTCCTTTTTGATTGGCTCCTTAGACTAACTTTGAAGTATTAACATATCTTATCTTCACTTATTTTGACCTAGTCATAGGATATTATTTTATTTATCTCATTTACTGCTTTATTATGCATTGACTAAGTCTCCTAATGGTAGAGCATATCAAGGAGTAGTTGCCTACAATTTAGCTTAAGTTAGTTGTAGTTCATGTATTTATTGTTGCTGACAGATTCAGTAAGATTATCTTTTGACCTCCTTCTGATCTCACTCTTTATATGCTATCAGAAGCTCCCATAAGCTCCACCGAGTTAGATCCCTTTCATTTTCCTTAAGCTTTCTCATCTATGGCTCCAGTTATTGATGCTCCTGTTGCTAGCAGTTCTGCAGTTTCTGCCACCACTGATGTGGTACAATTTAACCCTGTTGCTCAGTTACCTATTAAACTACAAGGTGACCTCACTTTCTCAACATGGAAAACACAACTTGTGATGCTACTAAATGGACATCAACTTATGGGACATCATGATGGAACCACAACTGCTCCATCACCTACATTACCCAAAATGATCTCACTGTACCAAATCCCAATTATCAGATCTGGTTCTCTCAGGATCAATTAATCCAACAAGCAATGATGACACCGGTCGATCCTACAATTCTCCAACTGTTGCAGCAACACTATTTGCTGACAAAGCATGCCAACTCCTTCATACAATTTGCACCAACAAAATCCATACTCACATCTTTAGCTTGGGAGATCAATTGCAGAATACTTAAGGAGGTTCGTTCTCTCTATGATGCTCTCAAAGTTATTGGTTCACCTTTCAATGACGATGAACTTTTTATCCAAATTTTAAGTGACCTTGGCCCTGAGTACCGTGAAATGTATCTTGCAATACGCGCAAGAGACTCTTCTTTAAGCTTTGAAGAATTATTTCACAAGCTCACAGATCATGAGCTTTTCCTAAAACATCAAAATCTGAAAAAACCATCCTCTATGATCACAACTGTTGTTGCCCAAAAGTCCAACACGCCTCCACAATTCCACAGGAACAATCCTCGCTTCAACAATCAACCATGGAAACCATCGTAGTCTCGCCTATGGAATTCCAACAATTAGCAAAATAGGAGACAATCTAAGCAATCTGTCAAATGTCAATTGTGCCAAAAGTCAAGCAGCACCGGCATCGACAGCGGCAGTACGATTCTATCCGTTCAAGTCTTGGTCTACCGGTGGGTCGAAAACGCGCAGACCGAGTGAGTTTCCGCCGATGTCGGCGCGCACTAACCCAAAAAGGTCTCCCCTATCCTTTAAAGCCATCAGGCTTTCCGAGTCACACGGCAGATGTTTGTCGCTCCAAGTCGCATAAGCATTTTGAAGCTAAGGCTAACTTTGAATCTGTCCTGCAATCATATGGAAATTCTTGGGTTCTAGACTCTGGAGCAACTCACCATGTCACTATCGAACCCCACAACCTTGAAAAGTATATAGGAACTGTAGAAATCTCTATGGGTGACGATAAAACCTTTCCCTTTACTCATACTGGTTCAACTCTAATTCAGGCATCTTAAACTGCTTTTAAGCTTTCTGGCACACTTTGTGCTCCATCAATTAAATAGAATCTCATTTCTGTTGCTAAATTTTGTCAAGATAACTTCACATCTATTAAATTCTTTCCTTTAACTTTTGTTGTGAAGGATTTGCATACTCTGAAGTCGCTGGTACAACGTCGAAATAAAAATGGTTGTATGAGTGGCCGCATCTGCAATCCAGGAAACCATCCATTCACCTTGCCTCCAAAAAAGCCCACTTCAACTCTGGCACCGTCCATTGGGTCATCCCCACCCTAGAATTTTTAAATTTTATTCTGCAAAAATTTTCTTTACCTGTTGTTGCTAGCAAAGAAAAATTTGAACTTTGTAATGCTTGTTCTTCTAATAAAGCGCATTGTTTGCCATTCCAACAACTCACTTTGTCTAGTAATGTTCCTCTTCCGATTATCTTTAGTGATTTATGGGACTAAGTGAGGTTGCGACAATATTCCAAAGTTGCATCCTTTAATAGAAAATTTCTTCAAAGAAAACTTTCTTCACTTTATACAGACGGAGGGGGTGAGTTCATCGGTCTTCAACTCTATCTTGAGAGACATGGCATTGAACCCTTAATTTCACCTACACACCACAACGTGTTGCCATAGCTGGTCCTTTGCCTGTCATTATGCTATCTACCTTATTAACTGACTTCCCACTCCAATCTTGAATAATGCGTTTCCCTACCAAAAATTATTTGGTCGATCTCCTGACTATACCATCCTCAAAGTTTTTGGTTGTCTTTGTTACCCATGGCTTAAATTTATACCAAAAATAAACTCGAGCCCCGGTCCACCCCGTGTGTGTATTTAGGTATCTCTTAGAGTCACGATGCTCATATTTACATTGGCCCAGTTCAATCCAAATTTTTTGTAAGTTGTGATGTATAATTTTTTGAAAAAGAATATCCTTTAAAAGAATGTTCATTTATTTACGAAAATATATTCTTCCTAATTAAGTTGAGAAGTTGTTGACTCCAAAGAGGACAGTTCAACAACAATTCAAACTCCCTTCTTTCTATTCCATTACTTATTCCAATCCCTGTAGAGTCCAACTCTAACACTACAAACTATTCCCTAAGTGATGCCCACTCCAACAACAACGGCCAAGTACCAGCAGCTGCAGAGACATTAGGTAATACACAACTCCCTTCTCCTTCTTCTTTGCAACTACTTCCCCCTTCTTCTTCGAATGCCACTGCTCCACATAAGCCTCTGCTTACATATCATAGACGCAAAACTGCAGCTAGCATCCTACAATCCCAACAAGCAATCCCCACCACTAGAGAAGCCACTCCTCCACCCCTGCCATCCCAAGAAGTTTAAATCCCACAAACGAAGAAGTTGATCCCCCACCCACCAATTCAAACCTGATTGTCACTAGGTCCCAGAATAATATCTTCAAGCGAAAAAGAAGAGACTCTTTTATTCACCCAATCCTACGCCTACGGGGCTATGCCTGTAGCTTTCAAACAGGCCGATAAACATGAACAGTGGAGACAAGCGATGAAAGCAGAGTATGATGCTTTAACATGAAATCAGACTTGGAACTCGTACCTGGAACCACGAGACCCATCCAAAAATGTTGTGGACTGCAAATGGTTGTATTGGAACAAGAGAAAAACAGATGGTTCTATTGACCATTTCAAAGCTTGTCTAGTTGCAGAAGGTTCACACAGCGCCCCGACTTAGACTTTCATGAGACATTCAGTCCTGTTTTCAAACCGACAACCGTAAGATTGGTGCTATTTATAGCCGTGCAACGCAATTGGTCAATCCATCAACTTGATTTCAATATGCTTTCCTACCAGGAAAATTGGATAAAGAAGTTTTTATGTTTTAACCCTGATGGTTCATTAATCCCCAATTACCAACTCATGCTTGCAAGCTGAAGAAGGCTGCTTGAACTTCTGCTGAAAATGGGCTTTGTCAGAACACAATCTGACACCTCTCTATTTGTATGGAAGCATATGGCTGTAACTATTTATGTGCTTGTCTATGTTGACAACATCATAATCACTGGAAATCATCCACAAGTGATTAAATTTGTCATCAGTTCTTTGGCAGAAAGATTTTCATTGAAGGATCTTGGCTACCTGAACTATTTCTTTGGTGTTGACGTTAAGCAAGTATCAGATGGTCTCATTCTTTCTCAATCCAAATACATGTTGGGCATTCTTTCCGAAGTGGATATGGACAATTGTAAATGTGTTTCTACTCCCATGTGTTCCAGTGTCCCACTTCTAGTAGCTGATGGTTCTCCACCTACTGATGCCACGCGCTATCGGTGCACCCTTGGCAAATCGCAGTATTTGTCCCTTACTAGGACTGCCATTTCTTATGAAGTCAATAAATTGTCACAATTTATGCATGATCCAATTGATGGACATTGGAAAGCAGTTAAAAGAGTACTAAGGTATGTCAAAGAAACTGCAAGTTCAGTACTTCGCATCCTTTGCAGCTCTGATTCTAATTTGTATATGTATGCTGATGCGGATTAGGCTGGTGATCCGAAAGGCAGAATCTCTACATTAGGTTTTTCGTTGGACCAAATCTAGTCAGTTGGTCGTCAAAAAGCAACATGTTATGGCTCACTCATCCACCGAGGTAGAGTACTAATCAGTCGCCAATGCACTTGCAAAGCTCACTTGAGTGCGAACCTTACTTCTTGAGTTACATGCCACCATTTCGAAGACGCCAACAATCTACTGTGAAAATGTTGGAGTTGCTTATTTATCTCACAACATATCTGAAACATGTTGCTGCAGATTTCCAAAACATGTTGCTGCAGATTTTGCATATGTCCATGACCAGGTTCAAGCTCATGGAGTTCATGTTACTCATACTCAAGCTTGTGATCAACTTGTTGATACCTTCACCAAGCCACGGCCTAAATCAGCCTTTACTAGATGTCATTCCAAGTTAGGCATTGGTACACCATGCCTAACTTGAGGGTGTGTGTTAACGTATCTTATCTTCTGCTTATTTTGACCAAGTCATAGGATATTATTTTATTTATCTCATTTATTACTTTATTATACATTGACTAAGTCTCCTAATGGTGGAGCATATCTAGGAGTAGTTGCCTACAGTTTAGCTTAAGTCAGTTGTAGCTCATGTATTTAATGTTGCTGACAGGTTTAATAAGATTATGTTTTGACCTCTTTCTCATCTCAATCTTTATAAGAAGGCTCTCCCCCAATCACTTCCGACTACCTTGTATGCCAAGCTTGATTAGTCTATGCTAGCTTGTCCAGCAAACCACTAGCTACTTCGAAAGAATTTTCAATAAGGAACACCTTCGCTACATTGTTCCCTGCCGATTTGTTTACCGCATCAAGAGACCTATAGAATGTTTGGAGGAGTACATCATCAGGCAACCCGTGGTTTGGACATTGCTTGATCTTGTTCTTAAATCGAATCCAAGTTTCGTGAAGGTCTTTCATTGGAAGTTGTTGATTTTGACAGGAAGTTGCAACATCCGGGATGAAGGGAAAAATCTCTCAAGGAAGGCTTCGGTCAACTCCACCCATATTGTAATAGACTCCTTGGGCAAGTCTCCCAGCCAAGAGGTGGCTTTCCCCCATGAAAGGGAAAAACCGCAACATAATTGCTTCTCGGGGGACATTGGCTAAACGATAGGCCGAGCAAAATTCCTCAAGTAATATTTGGGTAATATTCCCCAATTTTTGATTAAATCTTCATAGATTAGGCTTTACAGTCGGTGAGTAATCGAAATAATTGATCACAACCAAGTTAAAATCACTTACCCCTAATGTTTTGGTGATGAAATCCCACCTTTAAATCGCCCACAAGGGGAGACTTCAATACCCATAAATGATGAAATAAACTTAAATCCCTAACTGCCAGCTTCTATATTGCCAGGCGATAGGGCTTCATGACTACGACAGAGTACTTTGTGGTCAAAGAACAATTAAGCAGGGACCCTAGGTGATCACGAGAAGCATCACATGAATGCGGTGAGGTACAACACCCAAACCCTGTGTGATCGAGACCCCAGGCCTCGCGGTTGCGAAGGCCTGCTGCTGCACTAGAAAATTTTAAATCTCTTGAACTTGGCTCTGTTTGCAATTTTTTTTAGAAAAAAATTGGGGTTAGGAAAGGGGAAATGGGGAGGGGATTACAAAGTGGGGAATCGAACCCTCATCAACATGGTGAAAGTTCGGGTAGCCAACCCCTTGGCTTTGTTTGCAAGTTACACACCTAAACTATAGAGTGCTTGTATTACCTGTTTAAACTTCTTTTCGTATCTATTACCACTCTGAACCAAAATTTGGCGGGAAGTGATAATCATACCGGCCATGTTGATTTTTCAAGCATGTGGCATTTTTTCAACACTAATTATTTTCTTTTTATAATTGTTCGAAAACAACTTTTTTCGGCCAGATCTGTAAAACACTTGATGGAACTCTTTATTTTTCCAGCATAGCTAAATTTCTAAATTTTACAACAACATACGTGGTATAATCCCACAAGCTTGCCGGAATTTCAATTTTTTTGGCGTGACTATAGGTGCGACCTATAAGTCAAGGGTTTGAGTTGTGGAATCAGTCACTTATATTTCCGTCAAGGTAGACTGTACATTGCATTCTCTTGGGGAGCGGCCCTTCCCCAAACCCTATGTCAACACAAGGTGTTCGTGCATTGGGGCTGGTTTTTTTTTTAAAAAAATTGTAACAAGTTTGGCACAACTCTATTTTTCTTGGGTTAGATTACCCCCCACCCCTCAAAAAAATTTAAAAATAAAATGAGTAATAAAGAGGATTTATGCCGGGACGCTCAACTATAGAAGCAATCCATCTTATGAGGAGATTCGTGGAGCAGTATAGGGAGAGGAAGTGGGACTTGCATATGGTATTCATCGACCTAAAAAAGACTTACGATAAAGTTCCACGAAAGATACTATGGAGATGTTTGGAGGCTAAAGGTGTACCTGTGGCGTACATTAGGGTGATCAAGGACATGTATGAGGGTGCCAAAACTAGGGTAAGGACAGTAGAAGGGGACTCAGAGCACTTTCCAGTTGTGATGGGGTTTCATCAAGGATCAGCTCTTAGTCCATTTTTATTTGCCTTAGCGATGGATGAACTTACGCGACATATCCAAGGGGAGATGCCATGGTGTATGCTTTTCGCGGATGACATAGTCCTGATTGATAAGACTCGTAGCGGTGTTAACGCTAAGCTGGAAGATTGGAGACATACCTTGGAGTCTAAAGGGTTTAAGCTGAGTAGGACCAAGACAGAGTACTTAGAGTGCAAGTTCAGTGGGACACCTTAGGAGGTTGACGTGGAAGTTAGGCTGGGTGCCCAGGCCATCCAAAAGATAAGTAGTTTCAAGTACCTTGGGTCTATCATGCAATGTAGCGGGGAGATTGACGATGATGTCACACATCGTATTAGGGCAGGATGGACGAAATGGAGGCTCGCTTTCGGAGTGCTTTGTGACAAGAAGGTGCCACCACAACTTAAGGGCAAGTTCTACAGAGTGGTGGTTAGACCGGCTATGTTGTATGGGGCGGAGTGCTGGCCAGTTAAGACCTCTCATGTTCAAAAGATGAAAGTTGCTGAGATGAGAATGTTGGGATGGATGTGTGGGCACACTAGGAGTGACAGGATTAGAAATGAGGTTATTCGGGCCAAGGTGGGAGTAGCCTCGGTGGGAGACAAGATGAGAGAAATGCGTCTGAGATGGTTTGGACATGTGAAGATGAGAGACAGAGGTGCCCCAGTGCGGAGGTGTGAGAGGTTGGCCATGGATGGTTATAGAAGAGGTAGGAGTAGGCCGAAGAAGTATTGGGGAGAGGTGATTAGACGGGACATGGCACAGTTACAGCTTACAGAGGACATGACCTTAGATAGGAGAGTGTGGAGGACCCACATCAGGATAGAAGGCTATCACATAGTCTCGTTATTCTTCCCTATTCGTAGGCGTAGTAGTGCATTACAATTTTTTGTGCTCGGATTTCTGTTATTATTATATAATACTTTCTATATTTTGATTAATCTATTTTTATCTGTGATGCTTTAGTTATTTGTTATCCCATAGAGCTTTGATTTTCTTAACCGTATCTGACCAATTTTTATGCTTTTATTGAGCCGAGGTCTCCTGGAAACAGCCGTCCTACCTTGGTAGGAGTAAGGTCTGCGTACACTCTAACCTCCCCAGACCCCACATTGTGGGATTTCACTGGGTTGTTGTTGTTGTTGTTGTAAAGAGGAATAAGAAAATACACTGTTAAAACAAACAGTCATCTGACCATGTGGTAATGAGTTGTTGAAAAAAAAAGCCACAATAAGCTGTTTTCCATCTTTTTCTTGCTCCCATGCATCGCACAGGTGTTGACACCACACCACTCTTCATATCACTAGGTACTCCAGGGTGGTAATAGGTACGGAAAAAGAACGTTCGGGGGGTTCATACAAACACCCATAGTTTGTGTAAGTTGTAAACGGAGCCAATATTAGGGGCTTCTCATGTATTATCTCCCTTTAAGTTTTGATTGGAGACTTCATTTTCTTCTTCTTTTCTTGGTTTACAATATCTACAGAGCAATTCGTTTCACCAAAATGAGCAGAACACCTGCACCTCTGTCTCCAAAATTTGTTCCTGCTGAAAAGAGTGAAATTACTTCAGTAAGTAAATCAGATGGTAAGTAAATTATTTTAACTTTCTTTTTCGTTTTTGTATGCTTTTGTTATACATCTGGAGTTAGTGTTGTACTTTTTGTCTTCTGTTGCAGGTTTTAAGTTCAGTTTGGTATCGTATAACATTTTGGCTCAGGTAATCCAACCATGTTCAAATTTCTTGAAGAAATTCATGTATTTTATTATTTTTATAAAGTGCATGCAAGTAATACTTCAGTTAGGGAAGTTAAGTGCTGCTTTCTTAAACTATTGAGCATCCTTACATGGCTAATACAATGTAAATTGTTTATCATCTTGACTTTGAAAACCAAATAAACAAAGTATTTATTCATCAGCCAAAGTACTCTTGTGACCTTTGTGAACATATCAAATTTTGGACAAACAAACAAATGAAAGTCAGAAGAGAGAGAGAGATTTGATCCTAACAAAAAATATTTGAGGCCTTCCTCTGCTCACCTGTGGTTGAACCATTGTGTAAATTAGAGCATACATATCTGGATGGAAAACCTTTATCACTGCACACAATTGCTGTTAATTAATCTAGTGTACCAACATGCTTGGTATGTCCTTTGATTTTTCTTTTAAGACTATAGTGCACAATTCAAGTGATATTATCTCATACCTTGACACTTGTATTCTGATACGTTAGTCAGTTTTAGTTTTTCTTCTTACAGATTCAAGTCATTTAATCTATTGGGTTGTATGGATTCTGTTTGCCGATATTTCATTGTTCTGAGATTTTTCAATTGTAGGCATATGTAAAGGGTACTCTGTTTCCACACTCCCCAGGGCCTTGTCTCAAGTACGTCATCTATATCCAAGTTTTCGTTTTTGCATTTCTCATACACAGTCTGTCAGATATTGTTTCTCTTCTCCCTTGGAAGTCCAATGTGATTGATTACATGTTTGAGTGGACCCAAATTGACTTGTTTATAATGCCTTCCTTTATGGAATATAAGGTGAAGCTCCAATATGATTGTTCATATTGCGGTACATTATTATTATATTCCTTGCCTTCATGACTATCCGAGAAATGCTTCAAGACTTGGAGTCAGGAGCACATGACTTTTATTGGATTTTAGTAATTCTCTAAGCTAGCGTTAATTGAAAGATACATAGTTGTGTTTAAGTAAATTTTACTAGTTTCCTCTTCGAGTATTTGAAGAGAAACTAATGTTGTTTATTTTTAAAAGCATTGTGACTTGAAGCCATGTGGAATAAGTTTCATTGAGACAGTTTTCAATTTCTTTCTTTTGCTCGTAATTTCAGAATCAACATTTGTTAAGTGTTGTGTTAGGTGGAACGTCCGTTCACAGGCAATCCTGAAAGTTCTCAAGAGCCTCGGGGCTGATTTCCTTTGCTTACAGGTTTGGATTTTTTGATATTTAAGATTGAGCAATATCCATTCATCCATTTTCCTTCTAATTACAACTTCTACCACAAAAGGTTGTGGTGGAGTGGCATCATTAACCGGATGTCTCGGGTTTGAGCCGTGGGAATGAGGTTGCCTTTGGTAGGGGGTGCTTTACCCCCGAAAGTGGGTCTTCCTGACGCGTATCCATAATAGTTGGGCCCTAAAGTAGATACTAGAAACCGGGAGGGAAACTAAAAAAAGAAGAAGAATGAAACTTCTAATTTCTTCTAGGTTATATTTTAATCAAGATTGTGTTATGTGCCAGGAATTGGATGAATATGGTAGCTTCTATAAAAGAAATATAGAGTGTGTTGGCTATTCAAGTATCTATGTCCAAAGAAGTGGGAAGAAGCGTGATGGATGCGGGATCTTTTATAAGCAGGATAGGTGACCATCTATTCTCTCTTCTTTCCTTAACCTCTATAACTAAAAGAAAGGCTGAGCTAAGTGATGACTTTATTTGTATTATTTGAGGAGACTTGCTGGTCATCTTATAGATGCATTATTTTTGAGAGTACTATGACATGATCATGCACACTTTCTAGCTAAAAAATAAGATGATTAGTTATAAGTTCGCTTAAATAAAGCTTTGGCGTTGTATCCTTGCTACTTCATTGGATCCAAGAGATGAGTAATACGACACAAAACTACATTTTATTTCACATCATTTACCCCCACCTCTTCAGTAGATTAAGTTACTTCTATCATGCTAAAGTTTTATCGTTGCATAGTTAAGGACTGAGGGAGTTCAGTTCTATATCAGAAATTCTTATGGTTTGGATTGATATGTTTCTATAACTTCTTCAGGCAGAATAAATATTCTACATAACTCATTTTATCTGAAATTTTATGCTATTTATAGTGCAGAGTTGGTCATTGAAGAGAATATAGAGTACAATGATCTTGTACCCTCAATTCAAGACGATACTTCTTCTGAGGATAAAGAGGAGAATTTGCCTGCTGGTGGTAATAAAAATTTAGCGTCAAAAGGTGGTATACTCTTGCTTTTGCCCACCTAGGGTTTGTCTTTACAAATTGGAGCATGGTCTGGTTTAAAAGTGTCACATATAGAGTCTGGGAAACATGTCTTTATACAGTAAACTGCTAAAAAAACTGTGTCCAACATGATTCGAATGAAATTTCAAATTAAAGCAATTCGTCTTCTTCCTATCCTTTTTTGCCCTTTTATTTTGGGGTGAATGTGGGTTGGTTTAGTACTGCAGTTATAGCAAATTTCCTTCAAACAGTTTGATGTATGTGTAAATTTCATATCTAAGGCTTAATAATCATAATGAAAGAGGGGAATAGTATTTGAACTGCCATGTCGCGATAAGATCCAAAGATTCTTGTACAATTATAATTAAAGTTTTCCATTTATGGAACTGGTACCTTGAAAGCTGAGGAGTAACTGGTAAAGTTGCTGCCATGTGACCAAGAGGTCACGGGTTCAAACCTTGGAAATAGCCTCTGGCAGAAATGCAAGGTAAGGCTGCGTACAATAGACCCTTGTGGTCGGGCCTTTCCTCGGACCCTGCGCATAGCGGGAGCTTTATTGCACCGGGCTGCCCTTTTTTTACCTTGAAAGCTGAATAATGTTGGAGCTTGGAAGTTGTCAGCCTCTAATTTAATGTAGCAAGTCAATCTGTATCAACTAAATAGAAACTTCTATAGTAAGCTCTACTGTATCATTAACTTGTTATCAGAGCAATATAAGGGAGGCTTTCATATTGTAGCAGAAACCTGGATTGACATTTGCAGTTGAATTAGTTAATACCCTTGTGCTGGATCATATGTTAAGGTATGTTTTGGTAGCAACAACCAATATGTGAGGAAAGAATCATATTTAAGTTTGACTTGAGGGTTTTGCGAGGGAAGATGGCCACTGTAAAAGAAACATCCATGGCTGGAAGCAGCACCAGTAGAGTTGATCTTGCGAGTTGCCGCAGCATATTTCTTGAACTATCAGCAGTATGAAGAACCAATATTGGATCTAACGTAGTAGTGCATTTTCGAATAGGACACTGAAGGAAACTACATAGTCAGAAAGAATCAGCTCTTTCAGAATTAAATGACTTGAAATTTAAAACTTAAGAGGGGGAGATTATTACACATCTCATTTTCGGGAGGTGAATAAAATGTAGTGACGTGATGGGTTATGGATTCATCTTTGCCCCTCAATGCACAAATTTTGTGGTAATGGGTGCTTTAAGCTTCAATCCTATCACCTTGATAGTTGGTAACTGTGATCTTTCTCATTCCAATTTCAGATGCCAGTTTGAAAAACAGTGGAGCAGATCATGGAGACCTAAATGATCCTTGTGTTAGATTTAAACGTGACTGTGTGGGTATTATGGCTGCCTTCAGGCTGAAGGATCCTTGTCATTTTATCATTGTGGCCAACACTCACATTTACTGGTATGCCCGTTGTCCATTCTTTTGTTATTGCAGTATGTCTGGATATTTAATTTGTTAACTCTATACACTGTTGACATATACGAATGATACTACAGGGATCCAGAATTGGCCGATGTCAAACTTGCACAAGTTCGATACTTGCTTTCACGCTTAGCTCAATTCAAGTTACGAGTATCAGACAAATTTGATTGCTCTCCTTCTGTGATTGTTGCTGGTGATTTCAACTCCCTCCCTGGGGATCAGGTCAGCTAGTCTCTTGTTTTACCTTTTGAAACATTTGGTCCTTTTGCTTTGATCTATTGAAAAACATTGACTTTATCTAAGTTGCATTCGTTTTATTTGATTTCCTCATATTTCTAGTAGGAATCATTATTCTAATTAAGAAAAATGTACGTTGGGTTTAACTCAACATCAAAAGCTAATTCATGAGGTGAGGATTATCCGAAGCCAATATGGGTCAACAATTTGGGATACTCTTAACACCCCTCTTATGCCAGGCATGGACATATTGGAGTGTGGATAACATACCATAGGAGCCCAACATTAAAATGCTATAGGAGAGATGGATTGCCTTTTATTCCATGTACATAAAAATAAATCTTGGGCCAAAATCAAACTCCAAAAACTAGTTCATGAAATGAGGATTCCTAGACCATATAAGGGGACAGCAACCCACTCTCAACCAATGTGAGAATCCATATTGCAAATTTACTAGCTTCTGGCTCTCCATACTAATTAATGGATGATTGAAGCATCCTAACTTACCCTAACATTAGAAGATGGTACCCAGTTTGTCTAACTTGTCTACATTAGACTATTAGTCAGTTATTATGTCAACTTGGGGTATACAGCCAATCTATATTTTCTTGTTGGCGTAAGTCGAGCAGAGTCTCATTTTCGGTTTACTCTGATGTTTGGGGTCTTACTGGAGTAGGTCCAAACACTGAAATTGATTGTCGTTCTTTGAAAAAAAAATACTCTTAAACAGACATTGTCACAAAGCTCATGAATTCAAATTATCATATTGGATATATTCACTCAAGTCGTTTGCTGGTACCAAACAAGTTTTATATATATAGTAAGCTTGGTACATATATAGAAGTTGTTTATACTGTAACTGTCAATTAGGATGAGTAGAAACCTTTTCGTTCAAGTTCGGTGTGTTTTTATCATTTTATTCCTTATATTTCTATTGGTGTGTTTTGTAAGTTGGTTTTGTTTCTTGTTGTTTCAGGTTTATCAGTACCTTATTTCAGGTTCGTCAGAAGTGGGAACTTTGCCAGAAAGCTCAGATGATGTGCCCATTCCATTGTGCAGTGTATATGCAAGTACTAGAGGAGAACCACACTTCACAAACTGCACTCCTGGATTTACTGAAACTCTAGATTACATACTATTTTCACCTTCTGGGGACATCAAGCCAGTCAGCTACCTCGAACTTCCGGAGCCCGAAGCATCAGATGTACAAGGTGGCCTACCAAATTACTATCATCCTAGTGATCATCTCCCAATTGGTGCTGAATTTGAAATAGTTCAGTAGTTATGTTGTTACCATCATCATTGACTTGTTTTTTTTTCCCTATCATTATTGTCTGGTGGTTAAAGAGTTATTTGAACCTGCAATTGTTTTGTAATTTAAGCCGTTTTTTTAACGCACAATGTCAACTCTTTTGACTAGTGCGTGGAGAATAAATTTTTGGTTTCATTAAAATGAGAATTAAGTATATTTTAATTAGTTTATCATTATAAGTTTTGGTAGTGATATATTATTGTTGGGTAATGCCAACATCATAGGTGGCCCGGATCGAAGTTGCATGTGGTGGATTTAGTTAAGAAATAAAAGTTGTGTCTTTACTATCAGCTATAACTTGACGCTTGATCCTAACAATTATTTTCAGATTCACTTCTTAGCTGATTGCGTTGAAATGACTTCTTTTCTTAATAATAAAGTATTATTGAAGAAATTAAAACAACTAAATTAGTGATAGTTTCACCCCAAGAGAAAAGGGGAAAAAAATAAGGAGGATAAAATATGAACTGAAATTATAACTTCTGTACCGTACACTCCCACAGTAGTCCTACTTTTGTATATATGACGTAGTTACGTTTTTTTAACAACATATATATAGTCAGATGTTTTTGTGAAACCTATCTTTCTTGTTGTGTTGTGTTATGTTGTGAACAAAGGTACATGGGATGATGGATCCATCAAAACTTTCCAAAACAAAGGTAGTGCTTTCTTGTTGTGTTGTGTTATGTTGTGAACAAAGGTACATGGGATGATGGATCCATCAAAACTTTCCAAAACAAAGGTAGTGCTTTCTTGTTGTGTTGTGTTATGTTGTGAACAAAGGTACATGGGATGATGGATCCATCAAAACTTTCCAAAACAAAGGTAGTGCTTTGAACAGTAATCTAGATCAACGTCTAAATCAATCTATAAATCCATTAATTAAGTCTCAGTTCTAAACAAATCTCCAAATTTTGAGAAGAATCTACACAAGGTACATACTTTTGCACAACAAAGATAACCTATACTTAGAGAGTACTTTAACATATGTAAACAGTTCATAAGAATTCTTACACACACTATTAGGTCACAGTAACAACAAAGAACGACAACTTGTTATAACATGTTAAATTACAGAGTCGATTGAGCTAAGCTTAATTTGGAGTGGTCGGAGGAAGGACAGGGATGGAGAAGTAAGGATCAGCCAGCATCAGTACCTCGTCGTCGTTGCCATTGCTGCAAACCCACTTATAAAATGCTTTAGCCTTTCTCAAAATGTAGGAATAAGCTGCCACCACCCACAACGATGATGAGTTGCTGTTGCTTTCTTGCTCATCACTTTTCTCTCCACATGACTTCTTGTGCTTTGATCCTCTTCTTTGCATCAAATACTTATTTTGAGACCCCATTTAGTATAAAGTATTTGTATAAGTAATTAAATAAGGTGACTCACAGGTTTTCTACAGCTTTGAATTATTCTTCCAACGCGTTTTTATCTTAAAATCTCAAACGCGTGTATGTGGAGTAGGGGTTAGAGATGATGGAGTTGTGAGGAGTATTTTTGGTCAAGGATGATCTAAACTGCGTGCCTGATGGTTTAAATTGGAAGGAATGACGTTTATTAAGTACAAGTTATTTTCAATATGAAGAGTTGGACAAGTTTATCAAGAACAAGAATTGTGCTTTTCGTTTTCAGTGGTTGGCAATAATTTTGGGAGAAAGTTAGATTTCATTTTTTGATGTTGATTTTCTATGTGAAGGATATTCCCTCCTTAACTTCCAATTTATGTGACAAAGGTTAGAATGTCCATAGAGAGTAAATTTTTTTGAAATTTGTGATCTTAAATGGAGTATTTCATAATATTTGCGTAGAATTGATTTTTCAGATAGTCACTCAATTAATAGTTATTATATATATTAGAAAACCACTTTTTTTGTTGAAGAAAATTAAATTGGAATAAAAAAGAAACATGACTTTCTAAGTTAATAGTGATAAATTGAGAAATCAACTCTATTTGTATAGCTATAAAGTTTTCAAACTTATGAAAGTGAGGGTGAATGAACATCCATAACATCTATGTAGTTATAAAAGCTTCTCATCAAAGATAAAACAGAAAGGGTATAGTTAAAAATTAGAAATATTTCTTTCTTTTTAAACAGAAACTAAGGAAATATCAGGAATAATAAGATCCAGCTACATGGTTGAACATAGGGCTGTACAGGGCAAACCGATAAACCGCACCAAACCGACAAACCGAACCAAACCGGAAAAAAAACCCGACTAGTGGTTTGGTTTGACTTGGTTTGGTGTTTGAAAAAAAAACCCGACCATTATAGGGTTGGTTTGGTTTTAACTAAAAAAAGTCAAACCGAACCCAAACCAACCCGATTATAGATATACTACTTTTAAATTATGTTATACATAAAAATATTTATTAAAATGTAATTTATAAATATTTTTTAAAACTTTTTCATAATTTTTATTTTCTTTCTTACATTTAGATTTAGATTTGAGAAGCTTATCTAAATAATATACAAAAAAAGCTCATCTTATAAAGTTATATTATAAAGTTAAAACTTCAAACAATATTCTGCATCCATCTTATATGTTGATATTTTGTACTAGAACTCTTTTTAAGAAGTACTGCTCTGTGCTTTTTACTAGATACTATGAAAACCCGAGAAACCCAAAAAAACCCAAAAACCCGAAAAAATCCGAGAGAAAATTGATATAAAAAAACCGACTTTAATTGGTTTGGTTTGGTTTATAGATTTAATAACCCGACACAAATGGTTTGGTTTGATTCGTAAAAAATCCGAACCAACCCGGTCTATGTGACTTGAACATATATGCATTCGACTTGTCTATAGAACAATTGGTTGTGAATGGAGTGGGGGCTAGCTCTCTCATTATAATGAACTAGGACTTTCTAAAGTGGAAGGGTCACATTCATATATATGGTGATGGGATGATATTGGTTAAAGACATAATGGGAAAGAAGTGAGATTTTGTTACTTTGAGGCTCACCAGCCACAATTCATAAATACACGTGATGTATGGAAATGTTTTAGGTAGGGATGTAGACACAAGAATTTACCACAAAGATTTAAGTTTTTACCATTGAATTCATTCAACGTTTGAAATTATGAATTCAAAATTTAATGCTTATCTTATGTAGATCGGGCCTATTGTACAATTAAAAAAAATGAGGATTTGCAAAGTTAAATGTGATCATATCCAAAAATAGGATTCAAATTAAGTACGCGATGAAAAAAGAAGATAAAAAAGAAAACATACTAAAGAGGTAGGAAAGGGTCTGAATCGAAGGCTCTTCTTTCTTTGATTAAAAAAGAACGTAAGCTTGAGTTAACCTTTTAGTTTAATTTGTGGTAAACTTTTCAAAAATTTAAAAAGTCAGTCTCCTCTTTGAAGAGTTCTTAATGTCAATGTGCAGAGGCAATTTCAGAATTTGAAGTCTTTGGGTACCACAGTAAATCGATCGTCCACTATCGACGGAGAAAGCAACAGCAGCGGCGTGAGGCTGAGGCGGGCGAGGGAGGTTGATAATTGGAGAATACAGCTCCTCTCTATGTCTTATTCATAAATCAATGATGCAAATTCTTAAGTAATCAAGTGTCTTAATTATGATTAAAGGATATGTACTGTCATTTAAATCTATATAGTTTTAGCCATAAAATAAGTCATATCACAATTTTGTAGCACCATTATTTAAATTATTTTAGTTATCTATAGTTTTTTCATTCAGAAAAAAAAATGTTTCTTCACAGACAAATTTCTGCCAATTAAAAATCAACATTTAAATAAGTTATTTTATGAAGAAAGAAAATTGTAAATTATAAAATAGAATTTATAGCATTTACATATTAAATAAAAAGAATTGAAAATTACTTTGCCATAAAATATCCAAGAAAAATAAAGTAATTTTGTGTTAGACAATTTTTTCAAAAATAGATAGATTTTTTCTTTTAAAAAAACTGTCTATAGATCTTGATGGTGACTCAAGTTGTAAACTATAGTTCTTCATTGTATATGAAAAAATTAATATTATTTAACTGAAGTAATTTCATTTGTTCTCAAAATTTTGGAAAATGGATATTTTCTTATTAAAATTAAAAAATTTAATTACCAAAATCTCTTCTTTTAGTCATAATTAATTACTATACTTCTTTGATTAAGATAATATAGTCCTTTAATATTTAAGTAATATATGCGTCAGACAATGTGTTATGTAGTATGAAAAAGCTATGTATATATGGTTAGCTATGAAGAGCAAATTTCACCCTCTTCCCTTCACCACTATTTGTGCAGCGATATTTTTTTTTTTGAATTTTTGATGTTTGTCACTGGATCACACTATTTCCATGTTGTCTTTCCACTTTCTTGTCTAAAGCATAGTGAAAATAAATAATATATAATATTGTCCTGTGTAGTACTACAAAATAGGAAAGAATATAAAAGAGGGGTATATATCTATCACTTCCTCAAAATTTAAAAGTTACGTGTGTTCCCTAAAAATCAAGGTTGGTACATGTAGATTAACTTTAGTGAAGAGTAAATAGATATAGGTCGGTGATTGTGTGTGATAATTAGATATGACAAAAAAAAACAAACAGACATGATTGATATTTTATTTATTTATTTTTTGCACGGTGGAAAAACAAACTACATGCATATCTTAAAATCGTTCATAAAAAACATGACTTATCTGATAGAAAAAGAAATTTTATGTTGACTTCAGACTATATCAAAGTTTTTTTCATGGTTGTATTTTGCATTTGCTAGAAAATTATCATTTGTCTTATTTCAGACATGTCTAATCGTGATCTTGTTGACCTTCAACAAAAATCAATAATTTTCAATAATAGGTCTAAACGGATTATACGACTGAAATATATACCGACTTTGCGTTATTGAATTTTGTTTTTTTAACATAGGACGTGCATCAAAAACAAGCACCAAGTGATCTATATACAAAAATTTCACCAAACACTTTTACATCTATTAGATTAACAACATAAGTTATTAGACATTAATTTGTCTTCATTAATTAGTTTTATAATAATACGAAATCGATCGACAAGATGCCACAAGCAAAAAAATGGATGACATATATATTGGTAATAATTCTCATTTCCCCACTTTATTTGAGTCTATTTTTGGCTTCAAGATAACTACTTTTAACGAAGAAGTGTCGTACAAGTTAATTTATACTTTAATATATCCAATAAACTTGTCAATTAGAGGAAAATAAACTCCTTTAGAGGACATGTATGATAAATTAATTAATAAAAATGATAAAGAAGATGATTATTAGGAATCTATGATTTTCTTTGATCCTATTTTTGGCCAAACACCTGAGGTTTTCAAAGGGTCATATATATTCAATGAAAAAGAGTGGTCCTCCACAATAATGATTTTCCTACAATTAAAACAGTGCATAGGATGGTTCTAGATTTTAGATCTAGTGAGTAGTGACCACATCGACTGGGAAAGGGTCACTCCATTAATAGAATAGTGCATGCATTAACTAAAGTATGTATTGGACTACCTCAACTATAAATTACAAGAAGAACAACAATATATCAGATGAGTTGGTTTGATGGAAATGAGGTGGGAAAAATCATGTTTTATATAGCATAAATTTTCCATTAATTCATAGTGGAAAAAACTCCTGAAGTAAAAGAAAAATTAAAAAAATAAGCCAATCGAATAATAATAAAAAATTAAACAGTTATAATCTTCGAGTTGATGCCAAAACTAATTTTATATTTACTAGAACTTTTTTCCGATAATGTTACTGCATTGTAATTTGTAGCCTTATAGAAGGAAAGACATGGTGGAAAAAACAAAGTGAAGATAATTAATGCAAAAATATAATTTGATTAACTATATAACTCTTAGATTTGATATATCCTTTTGATGTTGGATAAAAGCTAGCTATAGTATAGACTTTTACGTGTATCACAAATTTAAAGTTTATCTATCTATCTATATATAATGAATTCTCAACAAATAAATATATAGAATTTGAATCAAAGTCATTAAAGGTCCATCAAGCTTGCTAGCTCCATCCTTGGATTTCTAGATACTACTCCCAACTTTGTGTTTATAACTGAGCTCTGCAAAAGCTTGGATATGATGGAGTTATAACTATATGTTCGGTTCTGGGTTATACTCTTCATCTCAATCTACGTGATATTATTTAACTTAACACAAAATTTAAGAAATAAAGAAAAACTTTCAAATTTATGATTTAAAAAACTCTTTAATTTGACCATTTGTATGTGGTTATAAATCATTTCATTAAGAATAAAAGGAGAATTTTGAAGTTAAATTGTTTCTAATTATAGAAAAATGACATTTTTGAGAATGGACATACTGAAAAAAAAGTGTAGCACATAAATTGAAACGGAAAAATTAATAATCTTATTTTTATTTTAATGAGTTTCATTTAATCAGCCAATTTTTTTTAAAACCTCAAATTTTTTGATTTTAAAAGAGATACTCAAACTTTATCACAAAATTATCTACCCTTATCCATCAAATCTAACGACAATAGGATCTTGTGTCGGAAATTTTAGGTCAAAGGACATTGCATTAATTTTGTTAGCCTTTCAAAAGGCTCTTTACAGGGTTAGTGTACCAACTTTAGTACTATTTTTGGCCCATATTAATTGATACCTACTATGCTGAACATATTCTAGTCACAAAATTGTAGTACTAGCATACTGAAGATAAATTTAAGAGGTAGAAATTTTTGGGCATGTTCTTTACCATATTATATATATATATATATATATATATATATATATATATATATATATATATATATATATATATATATATATATATATATATATATTCTTCTACTCTCTCTTTTGAGTCTTGAGATAACAATCCATCTGTACTATACGTTTTAGCCTTTTACAAATTTTTATCTTCAATTTGACAAATTTTATTACTCGACAAAGCATGCCAAAGACAATGTCTCTATTGACCCACTAATAACGTAATTAACTAGCTAGCACGTATAGTTTCCTAAGGAACATGTCTTTTTTAAGATAGGAAGAGGCGGAGACAATTTTTTTAATTTTTTAATACAAAAACAAAGTCAGAGCCAAAGTTTGAGATTTGGACTCAACTTTTTGTACGATATATATGGATTATTGAGGTCATGTCAAACCCCCCACCAATCCTTGGTGATTTTAATAAAAAATAACTCTATGACTATACTGAGTAAATAAATGATGAAAAAGACTAAAATTATACAAGTATAAATAAGATGTCATGACCAAGCTAGGGGTATAATGTGAGACTAATCACTTCATCTATCTTATCAAGTCTCTCAAATTTATAGAAATTTCAACAATTTGTCTCAAATTAGCCTACTAGGCTGCTACGATACAAAACAATCATATCATTAAATCACACTAAATAAACTAAGTACCAATGTCACGATCCCCTTGACTAAACTTCTACATACCAAGTGAATCAAAATTCATAACTGTAGCAACAATCAATTATGAAATGGGTTTACCAAAGTTTTTATTCTAATACCATGTACATGTACAGAGGGGTGTTCACGATTAGGATAAAAATCTATTCAAACCGAAAAATCAAACCAAATCTATCAAATAAATTGATTTTTTATTTGGTTTGGTTTGGTTTGATTTTACATTTTTAAAAACCGATAATATTTGATTTGGCTTTGATTTTATTTATTTTTTTTAAAAAAAGAAATAACTGAATCGAACCGACAAATTATATACATATTTTAAAAAAAAATATAGACATAATATATTATTTTTTATGAACACTTCTTTGTGCAAAAAATGCAGCACACTAATTTAAAATAGTAAGATATGATGCGTCTTTTATTTGTATAGCCATATCATTAGCTTAAAAAGTTTATGTTGTTTAGTATATTGGATTAACTAAGGGATCGTTTGGTTTGAATACAAGTTATGATGAGATTAGTTATGATGGGATACGTTATGATGAGATTAGTTATGATGGGATAAGTTATGCTGAGATTATTTCTTATTGATTGTTTGGTTTGTTGTGTTCAAAATAATATGCATTGCATAAATTTTAAGAACAAGTTGGTTGTTTACAAAAATACCCTTCACTTTATTTAGTTTTTTATATTTTCTTTGCAAGCTTAGTTATTCATTCTTAAAAATAAAATTTTCATCTTATTTAGCTTAAATATTTTTGTGTGTGCATTCTCATGATGGTACTATGGACAATAAAATTCGCATCGAGAAAATAATAATCAAGACTGAAAAATATCGCAACAATCGTAGTATTTGATATAAGTGTTACAATCTCTATGTATCCTCTAATTCGTCCTTTCGAATATAAATTCAAGGGCTCTTGATCTTGATCTTGAATTTGATTTGAACTTGATGAATTTGATCTTGACTTGTACTTGAATTCAAGGGCTTTTTGGCTTGATCTTGAATTTTGTGGTCTCGATCTTGATTTGTGAACTTGATGATCTTGATTTTCCTTGCTCTTGAACTTGATCTTGACTTGTACTTGAATTCAAGGGCTTTTGGGTTTGTTCTTGAATCTAGTAATCTTGATCTTGAGTTGTTCTTGAACTTGATGAATTTGATCTTGAATTCTTGAACTTGTAGCTTGTAGAAAAATCTGTGGAGTTTGATCCATGAGCTCTCTCTGGCTTCTTGTTAGAATTCAGGTGTGATTTATGAATTACGAGGACCCCTATTTATAGTTGTGGAATAGAGGAGTTGTGATAAGAACATATTTCCCTCCGGCCAATCAAATTTAAGTGACATGACATATTGAGCTTTAGCGAATGGGCTTATCATTTTGACACATGGCATGATCATATTGGCTTATTTGTTTGACTTGGCATGACATGTCAATTGACATGTGGCAACCAAAATGGGCCTTTAGGATGAGATGATATTGAGCTTTACAAATTAAGTTCATCTATTATAGCCCAAATCAATTAATTTGGACTTTAATTAAACCCATATTTACTAGACTTAAATAATTAATCCAATTATATTAATTCATAATATTTATTTGGATAAATATATTCATGATTCAATATAATCCGAATCATTTTATAAATTTATATTTAATAAATTTTAAATGATTACAAATGCCCTTTGCTTCAAGTCTTGTCGAGATATTTTATCTTTTGAAGACTAGGCTTGGAGTATTAATTATACGATAAAGACATGCCATGTATTTTGAGATGCACCATGAATCCATACTATTTTGATGCACCGCCCCATCATTGTTGGAGTAACCTAATTAAAGCATGCAATGATCAAAACTTTCAATACATAGAACCCCTTTTATTCACGTCATCATAGTGCCAATTAGGATTAGGAAAGAATTAAAAAAAAAGGATTAGCTTTGCACGTGGCCAATCAACCATTTTTTCCTTAGTTCTGACCAATTAGGCTAGAGAAAAAAAAGGGGTATATGCTTGTTATTTATTTAGGATTCCACCTCCTGTAATTAGATTAAAGGGATATTAAGCCTTAAATGACATGCACATCAGTCAATTTCTATATGGAACAGGCAATGTTCCACCGCTTGTACAATTGGAATTCGCTTAGGAGTCAATTTTGTAGAAGCCTAATTCAGGTTTGAGTCTAGTTACGGTAGATGCCAATAAACCTCTATAAATAGATGCCTGATTTTCATTGTTTTGCATCAATGTGGCTTGATGATCAGCGCTGTGGTACTTTATTCTTCTCTTTCCTTTGATTTTCATCACCCTTTCCACATCTTGACATATTTGTCGTAGAAAATTCATATCTTATTGTAGAAATGTCGAAATCACGAACAGTTTGATTTTATAGAAACTAGACTTCTTAGTCGACGATATATCCAAAATTCAGAATTTAATATCTTCATAACCGTTCTGGATGATTTTTTGAAGACCCAAAAATAGGAGTTGATGTGGACAACACTTGACGTACTTGTTGTCCCAACACAGTGGCCTTGCTCCTTATAACAACTCCAAAACTTCAAAAGGTAACACCAAGAATTCCTTCTACATTAACAAAGAACTTGGAGTCAACAATCTTAGAGGAAGTTGATTTTCTTAGAAGTCATTTCGATATTCTTTGATGCTTGAAAAGTTGAGATGAGAGGTAGAGATTGTCCCACTGGGCGTGCCAAAATTTGTGGACAGTAAAATTCACATCAAAAAAATAATAATCAAGACTGGAAAATATCGCAACAATCGTAGTATTTGATATAAGTGTTACAATCTCTATGTATCCTTTGATTCATCTTTTTGAATATAAATTCAAGGGCTCTTGAGCGTGATATTGAATTTGATGGATTTGATCTTGACTCGTTCTTGAATTCAAGGGCTTTTGGGCTTGTTCTTGAATCTAGTGGTCTTGATCTTGAGTTGTTCTTGATGAATTTGATCTTGAATTCTTGAACTTGTAGCTTGTAGAAAAATCTGTGGAGTTTGATCCATGAGCTCTCTCTGGCTTCTTGTTAGAATTTAGGTGTGATTTATGAATTATGAGGATCCCTATTTATAGTTGTGGAATAGAGGAGTTGTGATAAGAACATGTTTCCCTCCGGCCAATCAAATTTAAGTGACATGACATATTGAGCTTTAGCAAATGGACTTGTCATTTTGACACATGGCATGATCATATTGGTTTATTTGTTTGACTTGGCATGACATGTCAATTGACATGTGGCACCCAAAATGAACCTTTAGGATGAGATGACATTGGGCTTTACAAATTGGGCTCGTCTATTATAGCCCAAATAAATTAATTTGGACTTTAATTAAACCCATATTTAATTAAGTAGACTTTACCTAAATTCCATAGTGAAAAAACCCAATTACAATATATTCCTCATTTTTTTTAAATTACCCGATTTCCCTTTTTATTCCATATTTCTGATACATTATGTATTTTGCTGATACATCAGGCTTTGGGTGTAGAATAATTAATGATGTTTAGTTATATATGGATAGTAACGTAATTGAAGTTAGGATTTGTTATTTCAATAAATTACCGTGCTAATTAAGGGAAATAATTCTTAAAAAACGTAACAGTTATGAAGAGGAAGAAAAACTCAAAAAATAGAGCATAACTGCGAACAAAAAATTCAATCCAAAATTCAATTTTCATAAAGCGAATCGAGATGAATATCGCGATACTACAGAGACATTCTAGAGTTTGGCAATCCGAGGTAAAACACTAAAGCTTGATACATGAGAATCTGATATATAAACAAGATGTATCAGAAATATTAAAGCTTGATACATGAGAATCTGTTACAAAAATAGGATGTATTAGAATCATTAAAGCTTGATACATGAGAATATGATACCAAAATAAGATGTATCAGAAGCAGTATAGCTTGATATATGAGAATCTGATACATAAACAAGATGTATCAGAATCATTAAAGCTTGATACATGAGAATCTGATACAAAAACAGGATGTATTAGAAGCAGGAAAGCTTGATACATGAGAATCTGATACATAAACAGGATGTATCAGAAGAAGTAAATCTTCAGAAAAAACAACATTTAAAAATAAAATAAAATATAAACACGATGTATCAGAAGCATTAAAGCTTGATACATGAGAATTTGATACATAAACTAGATGTATCAGAAGCAGTAAATCTTCAGAA
The DNA here is from genome assembly GCF_947179165.1 of Solanum dulcamara. NCBI lineage: Eukaryota > Viridiplantae > Streptophyta > Magnoliopsida > Solanales > Solanaceae > Solanum > Solanum dulcamara. The sequence continues at coordinate 69,658,795 of NC_077241.1, read as the reverse complement.
AAAATGACATTTAAAAAAAACACATCTTATATGAACTCATACCTTTAGGAGATTAGGAGGTGTTGTAACCCCTTCAATCTTCTTGTTTGCTTCTTTGGGTGCATGTTGAACGGGAGATTTTGACTTCAATTTCTCACGTAGCTTATCCATCACTGCTGGATCGTTACGATGTTTGGATCTAACCTCGATGTAACCTTCCCAAGATGAATTAAAACCCGGTGAAATAAGAATTCCTTAATTTTTATTCAACTATGTGAGACCAACACTAAAAGATGGAGCGGATTCCATATGTATCAGTGAAGAATATGAGTAAAAAAACACAAAAAAATATAAAAGAAAGCAGAGGAAATCAAAGGAGGTGAGAATGAAGTGAGATTCCAGATAAGGAAAAAACTTGAATATACCTTAGTTAGAATCTTGAAATTGAGTAATATATGTACAGAAATTCAAAATCCAAAAACTGACGAAGCGGAGCTTGAAATTAGGCGTGAATTTAGGGTAGTTGAGTGAAGTAAAATGTGATGTATCTGTGAGATGGGGAGAAAGTTAAAAAAGAGGGATTTTTGATATTTTTTCATATGGTAGGAAATATTAGTAAATATGATATTATAATATGTGTAAATAGATAATTTTTCCTTTAATTATTGGACATAAATAATTAATCCAATTATATTAATTCATAATATTTATTTGGATAAATATATTCATGATTTAATATAATCCGAATCATTTTATAAATTTATATTTAATAAATTTTAAATGATTACAGGTACCATATGTATTTAAAATAAAACATTCATCTTATTTAGTTTTAAAATAGAATTTTCATCTTAAATTTGTTAAAGTAAAAGAGGATTTATTATTTATATCATTTCATTTAATCACATGTCACTCTTAAATTGTAAAATACTAAAGTTTTTATTTTAGTTGATATATAAAATACAAGCTTTCGAGTGACTAAAAATATATATATAATTAAAAACATGTAATTTAGTAGTAGAGAAATCAAAACATAAATAAACATAAGAATTAGTCAAATAAATTAAATTATATTTGTATAGTCTAATTTTTTAATTAAAAAATATAAAGAATTATCGTAAAAATAAGTAGTGAAGATTGTAAATTTTATTATACATGATATTAAAAATAATGTGAATATATATGGATTTGATAAGTGATATATAAAAAGGATATAAAGGAATATTTTTGTTATTTTTTAATTTTATTTCGAGCTAAGTTATTCCGGGATTACTATGCCACCAAAGAGGAGGAATAACTTATCGCAGTACTAATTATTAATTTTGGGATAAGTTAATCCGGACTTGCCAACCAAACGACAAATTAAATAGCACTATAATTTAATCTTGAGACTATTTGATGTTATACTTCACATCAAACGATCCCTAACAATATAAGCAAAAAGTTAAACATAGTTAAATTTCTGTATAAGAATTATAAGATCCAAAATAATACGAAGACAATTATTTTTTTTGGAATGAATTAGTCTTTTTTTCTCTTTTGAATGAATCATTTCTTTTATTTTGTGTATAGTTATTAATAACCGAATAACTGAACCGAACCAAACCAAACCGAAATCGAAAATAACTAAACCAATGGATGTATCTTTTATTTGGTGTGGTTTGATTTTAATAATTTTAAAATCGATTAAATTGATTTGATTTTGATTTTGACCAATAACCGACCCAAACCGACCCTTGAACACCCCTAACCATGTGCGTACAATAAAATCTCTAATGTGAATATACAACTAATTTAAAAAAAAAATGATGAGTCATAAAATATTAGATTATAAGTGATAAATCAGAGAAATAATTGTAATGTTTAATAAAGCTTTGATTGTATTCCATTTATTTAATTCAATGAAATTACAAAGATAAAGTTATTTTGATAAACAAATAATTATACATGTTATACCCTATTTTAACTCGAGGTCAAACGGTGTACAACATATTGATGATTCCTAAATTATTTAATTTTAAGGAGTCGCCACCTAATTATTTTTAAGGTAAATTAGGATACCTAAATGATCAACTAATGTAATGCTAAAATTAACTCCATTTAATGATCTACGTAACTTATGTGATTCTAGGTAAGGGTTCTAGTTATTCTAAAGGGAAGGGATTAAGCATCCTTTAAAATTCGTTAAAAACGATTACCGGCCAAACTTAGGTTAAATAATTAAAACTAGAAATCATTTAAAAGTAAATTGACACGAATTGGTTTATCTTTAGGGAATTCTAATTAAATTAAATTAAACTAAGATTAATATCTAAGCAATCATGAACGACATAAATAAATTAATTATTACAAACCGAATCAATAAAATAATAATAATAAAAAAAAAATAAGTAATGAACATATAAAAAATATGGCCCGACACTTAGTTTCTGTACGCCTGGACTAAGCTGTTGGGCCACCTACATTTTGGGCTTTTGGGCCAATTCTGATGTATATCACAACTGTATATACACTGTATATTAGTGCATACAACCAACAGTTTTCTTGTATATCAGATATATATGAAATTGCATATCAGTCAATTTTGCTCCAGTACCTGTAAAAATACTTAGTAAACATGTTTATAATAAATAATATGAATAGTAATAATAAAAATAATAATAATAACAATAATAATAATACTAATACAAAAAATAAAACCCGTCTTATGAATATGGAGAGGCCTCGAAAACCGACGGAGAGATTTTTTCATTGGCCAAAATAAAAGTCTATTACATAAGTAGTAGACATGTAATCATCCCTCCAAATAATTAAAATAATAAAAACTATTTAAAACTTATTTTAAAGTAGTGGTGAAATAACTTTATTTAAAGTAGTAGGATAATAACTTTATTTAAAGTAGTAGTATAATAACTTTATTTAAAGTAGTAGTGGGGTAATAACTTTATTTAAAGTAGTAGGGTAATAACTTTATTTAAAGTAGTAGTGGGGTAATAACTTTATTTAAAGTAGTAGGGTAATAACTTTATTTAAAGTAGTAGGGTAATAACTTTATTTAAAGTAGTAGTGGGGTAATAACTTTATTTAAAGTAGTAGTGGGGTGATAACTTTATTTAAAGTAGTAGGGTAATAACTTTATTTCAAATTTAATAAAGGGATGCAAGATTAATTGTGATAAATGCCAAAATAATTACTACATGCTAGCAAATTTTATAAAAAATACTATAATTATTTCCTAACAGTGAAATATTTCAATCAACAAATTATGCCTGATTAGCAAAATATTAAACATTTCTCAAATCTAAATCAAGAAAATAAAATATCGGTTATCAATTAGCTAATCAAATAGATACCCAAATTAAAAGATATGCATTTAGACAATAGCAAATAATAATAATCTCACTGTAAAAACCTTAATTAAATACAAGAATATAAATATGGACATAATTAAAACATAAGAACATGAATATGAACAAGAAACTTTAATTAAATACAAGAATATAAACATGAACATAATTAAAATGTAAGAACATGAAAACTTAATTAAATACAAGAATATAAACATGAACATAATTAAAATGTAAGAACATGAATATGAATATGAATATGAACATGAATATGAATATGAATATGAACATGAACAAGAACAACAATAACATAAATATGCCTTTCAATCTCAATCAATTATGAATGAACAAAAATTTTTTAATCTTGAGTTTATCAAATCATTTGGAGCAAAAATAAAGAACTAAAGTGATGTAGTAACATGTGAACAATATGGATCTTATAAGCAAGAAAATAACAATAATGGTTAGAGTAATCAATCATCCAACATTTGTTATGAAAAATAAAATTAGTAAACGGAGTCTAACATGAAAAAGATCTAAATCTTTCAAGCAAGAAAATTTATCAAGAACACCGAACACAAGATGTAATCAACCCAACATATACACAAATAAAAAAAAATAAACTTTTAGATCTAAAGGAACGCAACATATATAGTAAAATAAGAGTTAAACGAAACCATACCAAAACGGATTTGTAAAGATCCGTCTTCGACCTCTCGTCTTGTTAGTCTAGCGGTGGCTTGGTGGCTTTTACGGCGTGGTTCGTTGGAGATCTCGCCGGAGACGAGTGGGAGAGAGGTATTCGGTGGTGCGTGAAAGGAGAGAGATAAGGGGGAGAATGGTGAGGATGGTAACTTGCCTTGTTTTCTCTTTGGAGAAGATGAAGAGAGTGTAGAGAGAGAGATAGTGAAGAAGAGAGTTTTTTAGAGAGAGTGAGTCTTTTTGTGTGATAATGGAAAGAGAAAAAAAAAATTAGTTTTCTTAGAATTTTGGGTCTTTAGGGATAAAAATAGGAAATAAATTATCTTTTAATCTGGACCATTGGTCGATTTTTGATAAGCGGCTGAGATTGGATCTTCGTATTTGATGGAGATGAAATGGGTGGATGTGATTAAATCTTATTTGGCTAAAATTTTAATAAATTGAATAAAGAACACTACACCTTAAAAAATAAAAATGGAGGAAAATTAAATAGATTACTTATCTAGATAATAACTATAATATATATGTTGAATAAGTAAAATCATAAACTTTATCAAGTAGTAATATTTGTATACATAAAGTAACTACTTATATATATACTATGTAAATACATGTGTATGTATGTATGTATATAGTATGTAATAAAATAGAGCTATAATTAATATAGTTAACTAAAATATATAATAAACTTAATTAAGTAATAAATTTATAAACTCATATATATAAGACGTATTAAAATAGATATGTAATATGTGCATGCTAATATGAATAAGTAAATTATAAAATAAACTTAGTTAAGAAATATATTTTTTATATATATAAAGAAAATACACACATACATAATATATACTCAATAGATACGTAAAAAATATTCAAATATATGAAACTCATTACTAAAAAAAAGTAAAGATAATAGTTAGAATATTAATAAATAGCAAAAATAATTTAAATTACAAACGTAAAAATATATGATTTATTAGGTAAAACTAAATATAAATTGATTTATTTAATAAAGAAAATAATTTTGAAAATGCTTATTTATTAAGAGAGCAATCCAAAAATAGTCATGAGTTGGTCAAAATTGGATGTCAACAATACATATGTGAAACTATCTTAATTACTAGGAATCACGAATTAATATAACCTCCATCATATCCCCACATGAGCTTACAATCAAATCTTGTTTCTTCATCTGTACATAGTTTTTCTAACTCCGCTCGAGGCGTACGACTAAATTTTCAAGACAAATCCTTTCTATTCTTGGAGGGTATTTTTTACAATTTACTAATTAATGTCATACATAATATGAAGAAAACCACGCAAATATGCTCCAATGCCATCATCTTGTTACCAGCCATTCTTGTGTATATTTATAATTCCTGCAGAGATAAATAATTTATATTTATACTTAGTTTCATATGCAACCGTGTTCATAATTTATATAAACTAGAAATATTGTACACAAAGAGTGAACTCTTGTGTATAGATGAGAACATGGTTAAAATGGTCCGTAATGTATAGGGATTGAACTATTTTATCTGTGATATTTTTCTCTTAATGCAAATAGTCTTTAATGTATAAAAAAAAATGTATCCCAAACTATAAAACTAACAGCCTTAGGGTGTGAAAACAAAAACAATAGTGGAACTGAAACATTTCTAATGCTACCAAATCTTGTATATTTTTTTATGACATGAGTTGGAAATCTTGTCGAAATATCTGTTGTTACCCACAACTTATGTATAAAACATTAAACATTTAAGAAAATCTTCGCAAATAGTTTTAAAAATCACATGGATGCTCGTTTTTTCTCAAAATATAAGATCTTTTCTTTCAAGTACCCAAACTAGCTCAATTTCGGTTCTTGAATTAGGCACACGATAACAAAAAATATTAAAAAAGAAAGAAATTAAATAATTAGTTCATAAAGAGTGAAGGAAAAAGATCCTGCTAATTAACCCTGTATATATCTTGATAGCACAACAATTTTGGTTAATTAAGCTGATATTTTCTGAAGACAATGTTATATAGGGTATAAATAGACAAAGGAATTAATAGGATTTAGACATGCACGTACGTTATGAGTGAACAAATATTTATTTCATGGATTTTCATATTTCATTTATGTTAAAGGCTGAACAAGCTCATATGTTCATATGAATATGATTAATTGGACTAATTTCACGTAATAATATCGTTTCAAAAGAAATATTAATGAAGTCTCATTAATTAATATGAGAAGATATTTATTGTCAACTTATATTGCTTGCTAAGAAGAATGGGAGAAACATAACCTTCCTAAAGGTGTTATCTTAGTAACTTTTGCTATTTGAAGACCTTGCCTTACAGCTAAGTAATGGTGTTATTCACAGATAAAACGAAAAATTGAACCAAATAAAAAATTAATTAAGCAAATCGAAAAGACAAACTTCACAATTTTTTTAGTTTAATTGGTTTAATTTTAAATTTTAAAAACTAAGTTTTAATAATACTTAGAGCCCCTTTTTTTTTTTAGTTTTTGGCTGACCAACTTAAAACTATTTTGTGCTTAAAATAAGCCCCAAAAAATAATTAGGTCTTTTTGGCTTAACTTATCTAAAAGGAAAAATTATGCGAATAAGCAACATTTACTAGTTAATTAGTTAATATAGTTATAGTTTAGCTAATTTACAATTCGTCACTAATATTTAGCGTTAATTACGATTTGAATTTGTATAATTCGCACGTTTGTATAATTCAAAATTTGTATAATATAATTCGTATAACTTTTGGATAATGTAATTTTCTATAATAGAATTTGTATAACTGTTTAAAGTTCAAATGTTTGTGTTTGTGAAAATTCATTATTTTGAGTTTATACAAAAATAACGTAACTCAAATTATCCACAAATATACAAACCCGCGAATTATACAAATGAAACAACTTAAACTATATCTATAGCCCGTAAATATGCAAATTATAGCTAAGAAACCTAATTAAACTTATTATAGTGGTTATTTGTGAAATTTCTCCTATCTAAAATAGCTTATAAGCCGAAAGCAACTTATAAGCCAAGAAAAAAGTTGGGTTACCCTAACTTATTTTTTTGACTTATAAGCAGCTTTTAACTCATAAGTTGTTTTAGATAAACTAAGCCAAGCATGCACTTAGTTTAGTGCATACTTTAGAATTCATAATACAGTTTTAATTTAAAGATTTCAATATTAATTAAATGATGAATTGTTCTTTTTTCTATTCACTGTATTTCATTGCAATTATTTAGCCGTTGTGTCATGTAGCAGATGTTGAGGACGTAGTACACATACGTAGTTATATCGAGGGCATAATTTATAGAAGTATTTGATGAGCTCTGTTGACTCTTTCAAGTGATAACCAAATGTCTTTCAGCTTATGTTATTTTTAGACATTTATCATTATTAAAAATATATATTTTTTTATTGAAAAATATTTAATAGTTATTTCCATAAATATTTGTATTGAAAATTTCAGTAAATATATAAGAAAAATGACTTGGGAACTACTAATAAAGTGTGTTAGTTAGTCCATTGAAAGAATATGAACCTTTAAAGCTTTTTTACCCTCTTGATCAAAGGTCCAAATATCTTGGTCCCCATTATAGGTCTTTATTATATCTCTTTTTAATTTTAGATGGATGAAAACCCAAAACGTCAAATCGTTTCTCTTAGATTCAATATTGAAGAATTTGCTCAATTCTTCACATTAATATCTTTTCTAAAACGATTGTGTGCAGAGGCGGATCCACGATTTGAAGGTTTTAAGTGCCATATTTTTTTTAAAAAATAAACGGATTGATTTCTTCAATTATGAATTACAATTCGGGTTATTTATATTTTTTTATTTTTGTAGACAAATTGATCAAATATGCATATTTAGTAATGTTTTGTTTTAGATATTCTAATATTCAAGATATCTAAATTAGCCGTCCATTTTTATTATGTAGGAATAAGAGATCTTATTCTCTAAAAATTGATAAAGAAAAATAAATGCACATTAAAATCAGAACAGCTTGTATAAATCACCTAATACTGTTAAGGATATTTAAATTGCATTGCCTTTATATGTTAGAAAAAAGAACTGGAAAGGCTTGAATGGATGGCTTCCAAGGCCTGGACTCAATCCTGCACAATTCAGAGCTTCATTTTTTAAGCTTCTTATTACCTGCAGGAGTTCCACTGCCACTCGCTTTCTTTGGAAAAAGAGTCAGAACTGATAGTCATCAACCCACCTGCATGAAGCCGGAATTGCTAGTAATCGTCGGTCAGCCATACGGCGGTGAATTTGTTCCTGGGCCTTGTACACACCTGTAAAATTGAGTAGTTGGAAGATTTTACGTAGATGCCCCAAAACATTAGGAGCATAAAAAATCCAAATGAATTTTTTTTTTGCATATATATAGTTGTGAAAGAATCAAAAATTAATTAAAGTAAAAAAGAATCAATTTGAATTAATAAACAATAGAAGTAAAGAATTAAATAAAGAAAAAGACCCAAAAAAGAAAAACAAGAAGAGCTTGAAGCCACAACATGCAAAACTCGGATTTAATTTTGGCTGCACATAGTTTAGTTTTGAACCCGCGTGTAACTTAGGTGAAATGTTCAGCCATTTGGCACTGGCACACTTCAGCCTTTTGTTACTCCCAGCAACAATGTTAATATATATTGTAGTTCTTATAAATATACACATATATATAAAAAAAAAAATCAATCTGAGGCATTGAATGCCCTTCTCTTACACATAGATCCGCCTCCAGTTGTGTGGATAGTGACAAAATTCATGAACCTTTTCAACCTTTAATTAAAGTGCAAGCGTTACAACTTACATATCTAGCTAAATTTTATTTATTGATTGCTCTCTTTATTTATAACCTTCAACCTTGCCTTTGGAAAAGGTAAGTTTATATATTTTGTTCTGTTATCAAAAAACAAAAAGGTAAGCACACAATTTTTATTCTCCTTTTATTCATTTATTTAGTGTGTATAACTTTACTTCTCAATACATGTGCTTCTATATTTATGAAATCTCCATTCTTTATACTTGAAATTGTAGGTCTCACATGCAGTTATCTTCCTCATTGTTCAATTAATCAATCAATTGAAGTTGTGCTTAATTATGAAACTCTTATAATGCTATTGGATAATTGGTTTTCTTCACACGAATAAATAAATAAAACAATGGCGTGTAACCGGATGATAGCATTGGAGCAGATTTGCATGTTTTTGTTTATATTTTATATGACATTAGTAAACTGTAGAACATATCCTCCTCCGTCAATAGATCAAGAAGGTTGTATTTCACTATGCATTAATTATTTAACAATATATATCAGAAAGCCAATATGATATTCCTGTAGATATTTTAGAAAGTAGATGTAGCGATAGAGTAGTACCACATGAGTTTAAATGTGACTTTGATAATAATGTATCATGTACTCCCCCATAGTAAGATTACTTTGCATATTTAGCTTTGAGAATAACTATGTAACTCATTTTGATAATAATATTACTTGTGAAACAAAATAAAGAGAGACTAATGTAATATAAAAACTTTCTTTACTCCAACAATCACCTTGTCCTCAACAACAATGTATCATCAACTAAGCAACAGGTACAGCTTTTGCAAGCCTATAGCTTGCAATCTTTAGCACAAGGTGTTAATTCCTGTATCTAGAATAGTAAATCAGAAACACTGTTAAATTGATAAGAAAGAAATATCCAAGTCCATAGAATTTATTATGTATCTTTAAGGAATTTAATCCACTCATTGTATTCGAGGTTGTGGATTATTTTCTTATGAGATAAAACGGAAATACCTATTAAAGAAATAACAGTACCTCACACTTCAATAACTTTAGCAAACTCAAAAATTAACAACAAAATCACACGAAAGCTCTACTTTGCTCGTAAGAAAATGTATGGTGAAGATGGAGGAAATTTGATGCAGAAAACTGAGAGAATACCTCTCTATTTATAGAAAATGATAGGTGCGAACTTACATGTTCCGAACAAGCATGTTATCTTTTGAGAAAAGATTCGAAAGGAACATGTCCTTTTCAAAACAATTTCACAAATTTAAAATTAATTCCGTTGAGTTAATTACCAAAGCCAAATTAATTTCACAAATTAACTAATAAATAATTCAGTCAAAAGTCAAAGCCGAGCGAACAACGACAACAATGCGAGGGACCAACCTCTACTTAACTCTTCAAAAACTAGAAGAAGTATTTTCTAATATAAAGAATTTTCTTTTTCTTTATTCTACCAATAAAAAAAAAACTTTTCATTTTTCTTTAACTTGAACTTCCGCAATCAAAAACTAAATTTATTATGAAAAGTGGAGTTTGAGTATATGAAACGACATTGTGCGGAAAAAGCATTGCACCATTGAAAATGTTCCACCGTTTATGGGGTTGTCAACAAGACTTATTACTGGTTACCTTTCAGAGGAATTGTGTCGTGTAGAGGTGTTGAGGACGTAGGTGACAAGACACGTACGTAGTTAATTATAGATATAGCTGGTGAGCTTTGTTGACTCTTTCAAGTGATAACCAAACTTCTTTCAGCTTATGTATCTTTTAAGACATTTTTCACTATTAAGAAATTACTATTTTTCCTAAATTTCTGGATGAAAAATATTTAGAGGTTATTTTTATAATTATTTTAATTGAATTTGTGAAAAAATAAAATATTAGTGTTTTCACAAGATAAAATTAAGAATCTTTCTAATATTTCAATGAGAATCTATTTTTCATCATGTATTTTTTTTAGTGAGTTAGTTCGATAAAAAAATCGTGTTTTATAACATAAATAAGTTTTTATTGATTCACGATGAAAAAACCTTTGTTTCTTGTAGTGTATTGAGTGTGATTGTTGAGGTTTAAACCTTATTTGGTATAAATATCCTGTATTGAGTGTTATACTACTAATTAGCATGTACTTATCAGGTGAGTGGTTGAAAAATTAACAGTAATTAGGAATTAGTTAATCCTAAGCTCTTCCTATGCCTAAATATTATGTATGCTAGTCATTGTACAACAACTTGAATTTTCTCTCAGATTCAATATTGAAGAATAATCTGCTCAATTCTTCACATTAATTAACATATTTTCTGAAACAGTTACTTGAAAAGTGACAAAATTGATGAACTTTTTCAACCTTTAATTAAAGTGCATGCATACGTTACACATCTAAATTTAATTTTATTGATTGCTCTCTTTATTATTTTATTTATAACCTTCAACCTTGTCTTCTGAAAAGGTAAGTTTAAACTATATATTGTTCTGTTATCAAAAAGTAAGCACACTGTTTAATTTTGTTCTCCTTTTATTCCTTTATTTATTTATTGTGTAAAACTTTACTTCTCAATACAAGTGCTTCTATATTATTATGAAATCTCCATTTTTTACACTTGAAATTGTAGGTCACATGCAATCATCTCCTTCATTGTTCAACTAATTAATCAATTGATGTTGTGCTAATGAAACTATTGGATAATATTGGTTTTCTTCAGAGGAAAAATAAATAAATAAAACAATGGTTTGTAAGCGGATGATGGCATTGGAGCAGATTTGCATGTTTTTGTTTATGACATTAGTAAATTGTAGAACATATCCGTGATCAGAAGCATGTATTTCATAATGTGTTGATTATTTAATAATAGGAGAAAGCCAATATAATATTCCTTTGGAGACTTTAGAAAGCAGATGTAAAGATGGAGTAGTACCACAATTTATTTGTGACTTCGAAATATTTTATGATGAGAGTAATCGTGACGTTTCCAATCCCAAATTACCCTTAGATAATGATCTATCATGTACTCCCCCATAGTAACATTACTTTGCATATTTCTTATTTAGCTTTGACAATAACTTTGTAATCTCATTTCAATAATAATAATAATAATATTACTTATGAAAATAAATAAAGAATTATTATTGACGTTGACATGTAATATAATTAACGGTCTTTCTTAAAAGAGTTGATTTATTTGTTCAGAAATTAAAATGTCAGTCTATTCTTTTTCTACGGCCATGATTTTCCAGTCATTTTCGATTGAACTAGCTCACTGAAAAATACATGGCCGGTGAGAAATTGATTCCCCACTACAATATTGGATATTTTTTTTATGTGAAAACACTAGTATTTATTATTTTCTCATCGATTCAACCATAATATTAATAGAAATAGCCACTAAACATTTTTCAATGAAAAATATCAATATTTTTTTAGTAGCGGGAGGATAAAGATTTTTCCATTCACAGTAACATAAATCAGTACACTTGTCCTTCTAAATACAACAAAGACTCCTATATTGGATTCCACAATATAATCTCTAATTTACTCGATTAGACTAAATTTAAATACATTAAAACTTAAGTTGGGCATAAACTAAACAATGAGAAACTTTACTAAATTCTAATACTGACTCGTGTAACATCTCTCCTCAACAGCTATGTATCACCAAAGAAGAAGCATGTACAACATCTGCAAGCCTATTAGTTACACAAGTTCACTAACTTAATTATAGCTTGCAATCTCTAGCACAAGGGTATGAGTCTATGTATTGCAATCTTTCTCTCTCAAAGTACCAATGCGCCAATTTTACTAGTTAACACGGCATATGATTCCTGAATTTGAAAAACTACACATAGTAGAAGTTAAATAATCACAATCACATCAAGAACACTTGTATGATCATTAAAGAAGAGATATTGAAAAATAACTTCAGAATTGTGAAGAACTTATGGTATATATTTCAAACAAGGTTATAGTAACGTGATAACGTCACTTATGGTCATTAATTAAAGAAGAGTGCATGTGATGTTATTGAATTGTAAGGAGGGTTTTTTTTCTTATATTAATGAGCTTTTATTAAAGACCCTTTTGAAACCATTGAGTGAAGAGGAAGACCAAATAAATGATTCATATGAACAAAGAGTTTTTTCAGCCCTTAATTAAAATTATTAAATATTCATCAATAACGTCTATTAAATAACTTAATACTATCAATTGCTTCCTGTAATTTATACACTGCAACATTGTCTTTGCAAGCATTAAGTTTAAATTATACATTGTTTTGCTATTACAAGAAAAGGTAAGCAAAGATTATTTTTTTAAAATAATATTCATGCTTTTGTGCATTTCTTTGCTTCTTAATTATATTCATGCTTCTATATTTGATTATTTGGAATACAAATTTCATTCTTTACACTTGAAATTCGTTGGTCATAAATATTTAACTTCAGGTACCATACAGAATTATAGACGCAATAACAAAATTATTATGTTAAATTTTAAATTGCATTTAAATTTTTGGAAAACAGGAAATGATAACATTTAGGCACATGTAAAATATTTTGAGATGCCATTTTACGAAACAAAATTGAACTAACTACATAAAAATTCTCTTTGCTGCAACAGTCAGCTACTCCTCAACAACTGCATGCGTACCACCAAATAAGCAGCAAGAACAACATCTTCAAGCGTATTCATTACAAAATTTTATTGAGGGCAATTTCGGACAAAAGGGTAGGGGTCTCTATATTGAATTTCTGCTCTCTCGAAGTACCAATCTGCAACAGCTTCTGCAATTGTCTACACACATAAAATGTTACGGCAAATTAAAATTTGTTAAGAATGACAGGCATTCAATAAAATTCAAAAAAGAAGTGTGTATTCAAATTTTATATGGATAAAACAAACAAAAACATTACCTTATTAAGCAACCTTGGAGAGCTACCACTGAACCAGTATGACGATGCAACAATTAGCCCATGAGAATAGCAAGACGTGAGGAAATAACCCCTCGTAAAACAAGGGGGTAGTCCCTCAAATGTCTTCAAGAAATTCACTCCAAAGACTATATTAAAAAAATATAAGTAAAAGAAGAAGAAGAGTCATTATACATGTGTAACGTCGTATATACATTAGTTAATCACCCAGAGAAATGTTAACCTTGAATAATTATACGTTGGCTAAATGTGCAGCTATTTGTGTTATTGATGCAATCTTTCCAGGCATGTTGAGGATCAAGGTATGCAGGAACCAAAGTTTTAGTAATCTGGAGTTGAAGCGCGTTGAATAATCAGAATGATTTCTTTTTAGATTTATAGAAGCTAAAGAAGAAACAATTAAAATTCTTAAAACTGAGAGAAATTAACATTTGTTTCCTTGACCTGCCAGGTGTCATAGATAGAATTGATTATGAAAAGTGGAGTCTGAATGTATGGAACAATATTCTGTGGGAAAAAGCACTGCAATATATATCATCAATAAGGAAAAATAATGTTATAATTAGAAGTCAATCTTTATTCTCTTGCATAATTAAAGGAAAAGTAATTTGTTTTGAAAGCTTAAACTCTAATTACCAAACTTGGTTCCATTGCGGACGTGCAAGCTGACGGCAAATTTTTAGCCGATCCCTGAGAAAGAGAGAGGGAAAAAAGTTATTCTACTAAAGCAAACGATTAACTTTACCAAAATTACTAAAACAAAAAAAGAAGATGTGACTCACATGTAGGTTAACAATTTTCTGATACATCTCTTGAATATGTGAAGTACCATAGATTGTCTTGCTGCATATAAATCGTGAAAGTGACAAGAGAATCGGATTAAACACTAATAAATATCATTTTCTTGAGATCACACAACGTAAATATAAGAAGAGTGTGCTGACCCATTGATGAAGAAGCCAGGATCTGCAACACATTTTACTCTGGCATTCTCTGGAAGGAGGCATTTGAACTTGTCGCAATTCAAGATAGTTGCCAACTCTCCTGCTGATGTTCCAGATAGGATTGCCTGACAATATTTTGATATTCAAGATATAGCCAAGTAGGATTTTTTTTAAAAAAAAGAAGAAATAGAAGATATAATAAAATAAGGTAGTACATATATGATGTGTAATTAGGAATATGAAGCTAGATAGTGACTTCATTCAATATGCTATATTCTTACATTTTCAGCATTTTTCATTCCTTTGCTCCATAAATCTTCCATAATAGCCTTAAATATTCTTGCCCCTCGGAAATACAATTTGTTCTCCTAATGTACATTAATAGACAAATTTAATCAGAAAAACGTTACTGGAATTAATAATATATATGTAAGGATATATAACTGTGCAGTATATATACATATATATTTCTTACAGGGTGAACTTGTTCAACATCACCAGTGAAAGATGAACCATCACAATACTTCACCCTCACCCTGTTCCAATTGTAAAACTCTACCAAATTCCAACATTGTTTGCAGTTAGAACAAGTGTGTAAAAATTTACATATGCACAAAAAAGAAAAAAATAACAATAATAGTGTGAATGAAATGCAATATATATGAGTGCGAGCTTCATCACCTGGATTATATTTGGAGGTATTATGAAGTATCCCAGCGAAAAAACCTTGCTTATCCATCTTCTTGGTAGAACCTAAGTACATAGTTGAACGATTAAGACAATCTAGGATACTGTTGCACCAACCGCCTCCCTATAAATATGAACTATTTCTCATTAGTTATGTTAAATATGAGAATCAATTAAAAAGAAGAAGTAATTAAGCATCAAGCTAAGTAACTAACATCCAAGTAGATAATCCAGCTGTGAAGTCCGTTACCATGTCCTCTGTGCAGATGATATGCTGGTGGACTACCATCGAGACATACTGTTGACAAAACAAATGAATAAATTAAATGATTCTCTTTGAGGAATTAAGAGTATATTTAGCTAGACATTAATTACCTGCGCCTTGGGCAGTTGCGCTTTCAACTATTGTTATATTGACGTACAAATCAACTTCGGCGCCAAGAACATGAGTTGTACAAAGTAGTAGTACTACAACAACAACAACCCAGTGAAATGTTTTTATCCTGCAACGAGCAAAAACAAGAGTAAATTTTACACAAGCTAAGGTAAGAAGAGCTAGAGACAAGTGTTAGTTATAAATGAAACAAAAAGAAACAGACAAGCTTGAGCTAAGAATTACATGTTAACAGCAACAAATTTGTTCTTCTTAAATGAAAGGAGTTTTTAGAGAGGGAGAAACCAAGCACACAAATGCTTATGATTATACTGTAGAAGTAGATTTGTAGGACAGCTAGGAGTTAACCTCTATTTATAAACAAAAATAATAAACAGTTAATTCTTATTCAAACGACTAATCAAGTGTTTTCTTCCTAAAAACTCATTTGAATCCTTAATTTGAAATTATATTTGATTTTTTATTTTTTGTGGTTGGAGTTCGCTGGGAACACATAGACGAAACTGTATACTCTCTCCGTTTATTTTTACTTGTATAATTTTTTAATTTGATTCCTACTTTTACTTGTCATTTTTTATTCATCAAGAAAATACAATATTTTTCTTCCTAATATATCCTAAATTTATTTTCATTGAGTTAATGTCTTTGAATAATGTAACGAGTAAATATATTTATGACCCAATCAATTAATAGGGTTAAAATGGTAAACTCGCTATATTAGTTATTATTTTCTTAATAGACATGTCAAGTCAAAAAATTGACAATTAAATTCGAACGGAGGGAGTATATAAAAAGTGTAAGGATGATTAAAGGTGATTGGACTAGTTTGAAGTCAAAATCCAAAGCTAAACGACCTGAAAATCTTTCTTTGTATTTAATAAGTATTAATACATTACCAAATAATTCATTTAGTCGCATATTGTAGAAAGAGTTATTTTAAGTAAATGACTCGTCAGGCGGTTGAATCAAACTTCTTTGGAAAAATGAATTGAAATAGCCCAAAGAATTGAAATAAGTTTGTTTTGTAGGAACAAATTGTCATTTTCTGTTGAAAAATCTACCATTTTCAATCTCAACTTAGTTCGAATGCTTGAAGATCTCATTAAGACGGATTAATTTTTAGTTATTTTTTTTATCAATAATGATCGGTCATATGATAATTTTATATGTCGAGTGAAAGAAGAGATAGACGTTGACGTTTCACCCAATACCCTAGTCTAGTCTTCCAAGGAGCATTCATAACATGTCAAAAAAAAAGTATCCTTACAAGGAACACACAGTGGTCAGCCATGCATAATCAAAACTATCTAATTATATTCTATACGAAATTAAGAAAATAATATAATATTATCAATTTCTTTCTTCATAATAGACTTTCTAAAATTATATCTGTTCAATGATCATAATGAATAAGTGGGTTTCTTTCATTCCCACATAATTTATTGCTACATCAAATGTCTGTGCATTATTCTTTCAAGGGAATGTAAATTACAAATATTCTGTAAGTCATTTATTCTAAATAATAATGCATACTGCTACATGGCATGTGCGCACTTCAAATGCAATTTTTTGGCAGATTTTCTATATATGTTATGGTTTTTTTTACTTGGATACTTAACACTTTTCTTAAAAAAGTATTTATTAGGAGTGAATTTTATAAAATTAAATTTATTAGTTATGATTTAAAAATCTAAATTGGACTATTAATACTTTATGTAGTTAATTGATGATAAAAATAATATTAGGAAAAAGAATTTTGAAAAATTGATTTGCTAAAAGACACATAAAATATCAATTACTTTCTTCGTTCATTAAAAAACATTTTAATACTAATAAAGTGAGTATTTTATTAAATTATCCTTTATTAAATGCATAATAAAATGTAAGGTTTTGAAAGATTAAAAAAGGCAGCCCGATGCACTAAAGCTCCCGCTATGCGTGGGGTCCGGGAAAGGGCCTGACCACAAGGGTCTATTGTACGCAACCTTGTCTTGCATTTCTGCCAGAGGCTGTTTCCAAGGCTTGAGCCCGTGACCTCCTGGTCACATGGCAGCAACTTTACCAGTTACTCCAAGGCTCCCCTTCTAGGTTTTGAAAGATTAATCCTTAGAAAGTTTTTAAAGAATTTATATTAGATAAGGGCAATTATGAAAAAGATAATTAATACTATATATATCTCAATAATAAGTTTTTAATTCATAATTAATAATTGCACTGCACATATAGCGTTTGACATTTAAGATTTAAGTGCACATGTGATGGCAGTAATTTATTATGTGATAGTGAAAAGAAACTACTTACTACTAATATTCAAAGACCAAACAATTTCAGAATGTTGATTACTAAGAGAGAAGCCAAGAAAAACTCATTTTGCCCTTGAAATACAATTAGATTCTAGGTTGTGTCTGAGCACTATGTATTCTTTTAATTGGAATAGTTGATGAGATATGTTACGTATGTTGTTGTTTTCTCATCAATGCTCTTTAACAAGAATAGACTGTCATAATCTAAAATTCAAATGGTCTACAGAACATTCTTTGATAATAATGTAAATATCTAGAAAGTAACATACGCTAAGTAGTTACTAGAACGATCAAGAAAATTTAAGATGTCGTTGCTAGGAATAATATATATATTTGTATTATTCATTGATTAATTCATTTTTTATCAATATTAAATATGAATAAATCAAATATTTTAACTATTTTTGTTTAATCATTTTTATCCACCCATATCCAATCTAATCTCACCGTTTACCACTCTTAAATACAACCGATATCTTAGTGTATTATATTCTACAGGAACATAAAATTTTGCCGCCCACTCATTTTAATAGACCTTTCATTATCATACAAATTGTTCCTACATCATATGTTCACTTTTCTTTAAATGAAAATTTTCAAATATCATGTCCTCAAAGTACAATTAAATTAGGTGTGGGTAAAGTGCATATCTAACTCTACCGAAATTATTTATTGTGAATTAAACAATAGTGGTGATGTATATGAATTTGTTGTTTTGTGTGAAAGAATGTTATTGTCACGATTCAATCCATCGGGCCGTACGGACACCTACTCTATGCTAACACCTAAGTAGGAGAATTCTTAACCCCCTAAACGGACCAAAGTTAGATCATTTCTTTTACTTTCGGTTTCTTTTTTGAACTCGCTTGAACCATCCTCTTTTTGTTCCTTTCTTTTGAATTAAAATCCAACAAAATTTGTTGTGTTCATCCATGATTTTGATTGTATCTAATAAAAAAACTGAAAAATAAAATAAAATAAGAGTCACATACAAACACAAATGAAAAAAGGAGCTTGAAATCGTCAGAACTAAAAAATAATAATAAATAAACCGCACAAATGTTGGCCGGTAAATATGGAAGCACAATTTGAGAGGAAAAGGTGAATTTTTTTAAATTTTGATATCTGATTGTGTTGAGTGAAAAAAGGAGATAAAAAAGTAAAGAGATTATGGAGACCGAGAAAGTATAGTTTGTATAATTGGTTAAAACCAAATTATACTCCCTTATCCAAAATCAAACTTGGCCCGCGTAAATATAGTTATATGTTAGTGGCGAGAAGTAATTTTTTCAAATTATAGCTATAATAAATAATTAACTAATATATATTGCGTAATTTTCTTAAATTCTCATAAGGCTGCATCATTTGGGCCCTTTTCAGCCCATTTTTCTTCCTCCAGAAATCTGCTACTTTAGTCCTTTTGGACTGCTGCTGCTAATCGTTTGGGTTTTTGACCCATTTCAATAATGTATGTATACTT
Source organism: Solanum dulcamara (assembly GCF_947179165.1). Classification (NCBI taxonomy): domain Eukaryota; kingdom Viridiplantae; phylum Streptophyta; class Magnoliopsida; order Solanales; family Solanaceae; genus Solanum; species Solanum dulcamara. The sequence goes on along the minus strand of NC_077241.1, from coordinate 69,639,210 downwards.
ATGTATACATTTGATGTATACTGATGTATATTCTGTATTTTTGCTTGCTTTTTCCTGTTTTCAGCATGTATACTTGTAGTATATCAGATCCAAACAATCTCTCGATGGCTTGGATAACGAGGCTTATTCGGAGGATATTTGTTTTTGAGTTTGACCCCCCAATTTGAAAGGTAATTGACGGATTGAACAGGACAAAGATTTTATGGCATATATATATATATATTAGACTATTCTATTTTAACAAAAACATTTCTTCAAAAAAGAAATGAAAGGTTGGAATAGTAATATACATATATATATATATGAATGAAGGGAGTAGTAATTGACATAATTTTTATTATTATTATTATTATTATTATTATTATTATTATTATTATTATTATTATTATTATTATTATTATTATTATCATTATAATAATAAATAAATAAATAAAATATAGTGAAAAAACTGTCAAATAAATAAGAAAAAGATAAATCGGATCCTTGGCAAAGAAAGGTGCTACATCACTTTTTAAAACAAATATATATATTGATTATTTCTTTTCGTTATGTAAAGAAGAGTGTGATGTTATTAAATTGTTAATAGTTTTTTCCTCTCATATTAATGAGACTTCATTGATGTCCATTTTAAAACCATTGAGTAAATATGGACCGAATAAATTATTCATCTGAACACTAGAGTTTTTCAGCTCTTAATTAAATATTTATTCATTCATGACGTGTATTAGAAGAAAAGATAAGCAATAATTTTTATAATATTCATGCTTTTGTGTATTTCTTGTTTTCTTAATATTCATGCTTCTATACTTTGGAATACAATTTTCATTCTTTACATTTGAAATTTGTTAAACACAAATATCTCTTATCAATAATGGAGGCACTTATTTATACGCCAAAAATGTTTAAAAGCTTACTCCAATTACCATACAAATGCAATGTAAATTATTATGTTAATTACGTTAAACTGCATTTAAATTTTTGGATAAAGGCAAAACAATTGGCTATGTGAGGGCAAAAATGACATTTAGGCACATGTAAAATATTTTGAAATGCCATTTTAAGAACCAAAATTGAGCTAATCCTAATTGGAAAGACCATATATTTCGAGAAAAGTAATCATCGATCTGTTTTAGACGTAATTTCTGTCTACCTCCACTCCATAATCATTTGAATTATTCAAAATATTAATTGAAGTGGTATTAATTGTGCTTATGAAACTCTTTAATGTTATTGAATAATTATTTATTTTCACAGGAAATATGAACAAAATGATGGCTTGGGAGCAGATTCGTGTGTTTTTCTTTATATTGTCGAAGTTGGAAAAATCTGTATGAAGGATCATTTCCAAACTTCTCTTGTAGCCTTAAGAGTTGAGACCGTCAATAAAACACCTTTTTAGATCCTCTAGAATGCCATGTCTATAGTCCTAGACTATGATCACACCTTTAACATGGTTTACATCTTTTTTTAAGAAAATTATCAAAATAACTTTATATGTAATGTTATTACGATAAGAATAATATTTCTCATGATAAATTAAATGTAATGCATAATACTTAAAACTTTATCCAAAATCTAATTGATTCTCTAATTTTATAGCCTTTTTGGGTAAATAACATTGCATTATTATATGGAATTTTAATATTTACAACTAAACAATACAATGTTTAAGGAGCTAATCATGAGATATAAGGTATAACAATCTTAGGATAAGATATAGTATTATTTTATCTCAGTTTTGATTGGAGATATTAGATAATTTTTAAATTATTTATTCCATCATTTTTGTCATAATAATGAAATAAATTATCATATATACATAATAAAATAATCTATTTCTAAATTAATTATCTTAAAATAACTTGTTTCCAACTAACTGAGCCCCGATAATTTTACCCGCACCTCGCTAAGATAGGTCCAAGATCTCACTTTGCTCTGCATGTGATCAATAAGAGGCCCACATTGTTCTGTAGTGAATCTTTTTGTCACGATCTTAAATTATAAGCCGTGATAATACTATCAATTCCATAGGTGAATTAATTAATAATAACTTTCTTGCATTATAAATATGTAAGTTATTTATAATTTTATTTAATTATAATAATATTTGTTTATCTTGAAATTTCTCTGCTTTTTTTTTTTAATTCTTTCGCTCCAAATAATTTTAATTAGACTTAGCTAGATGAAGTTTCATTTTTGCAAAGTTTCCATTATATAAGAGGTTTAAATTTTTTAGGAAAGGAATACATCATAGGGGTATAACTGCGGGATTTTTGTAATATAGAAGTGTAAGTATTTCATTTTTAAAATACAAAGAGTCTATCAGTGTAACGACCTGTCCCCCGTCATTATGAATAGGCCAGTGGGGAAAGATTTTTGGGCCAGATACTTCGGGTAGTAACTTGAGAAAAATTTAGCCTAGGCCAGACTTGGACGAATTCTGAGTCAGGTGAAGTCTAGGGTGACCTGGTGAATAGTGAGAGATCGAATCTCTGCTCTATTTGGATAAGCTGATAGCCAGGATGATACAGAACATTTACGGCTTTGTGGAATCGCATTCGACAAGTAAAACTCCTGGAATCGAATTTGACATGAAGGGTCTATTTTAATACGTCTTGGGAAGGGGATGTGTTGTGAAATAGGGGCTTGGAGCTCAAACTTCTAGATCTCTATTTTCCTGCAACCCGCCAGAGCCGGATCTGTCCAGCTAGAGCCGGATGGTCCCTCCAGAGTGGGACAGTCGCGAGACTTAAGTCGGAAAAAACCCTAGAATGGTCTTTTTCTGCAAAAACAGTTTCTAAGACTTCAGAAGGCGACCTACGGAGATTTCCATCAATTTCTCATGGATTTTCATGATTAAGGTAAGGATTTTACTCCCTAAATTCATCCTTTGATTCCTAGAACCTAGAAACTATGGTTGGTAATCATTGCGGGAGGGTTTGAACTCAAAACTAATAGTGGGAAATAGCCTTAGGGTGGGGTTAGGATTATGGGTTTGGTCTAGGATGAGAGTTGTGTTATTTTTTATGATAGTTAGTCTATTGTGTTGATCCTTTATATGTATTTACTGTTTTAGACCAAGAACGAGAGGAACGAACATGAAAAAGGAAAGCTTTTGCATTGTAAAGTTGTTGGAGCTTGAATTTGAGGTAGGTAATGGTTTTGTTTCCCGTATGTGTTTCATATACTTATTAAATTGCTTCATAATATGCATAGGTGTATATGAATAGGGAAACATGCTAGATTATGTGTGAAATAATCACTTACTGACCTATTTTTGTGATGAACCTGTTCTTGGTGATATAATGCGATAAATACTGAGTGTATTTGTGATTGTGGTATGTTTGGATCAGGTGTCACGTTCCAACACATAGTTGATTGTTTGTAGGTCCCCTGAGAGGACCCTTAGGTAAAGTTATAACATGTTGAAGATATTGAATTATGATCTTACTGAATATGGTTGAAGATGAGATTGGTTAACTTATTTTGTATATATATATATATATACCTGTTATGTTAAGTTTACTTATCTATAATCCTCTTACTGGCTAACCGCGTGATCCTACCAGTACACCATCATTTTTGTGTACTGATACTACTCTTGCTCTGCCTTTTGTTAAGTATATGACATATTCAGTCGACTGTGGAGAGACCTCATTTAGAAGAATTAAACTTGTTCGAGTTCAAGAGTGAGCTGTTTATTTTAAGCTGCCGGGAACTCTTCTTTATTCTAGTCCTTTTTCGAGGACTAAGATTTTCAAACACAATTTTAGTATTATAACTTTATTTTGGGAGTGTTTCCTCCTTCTCATACTAATATTAGGTTAGAGTTTTGGTACGGACAACTTTCAGTTCCTAGAATGTGTTTACTTCTGTATAATTTGGGTTGATAACTAGATGTTTCCTGAGTTTATGGGAACTCAGCATTTATTCTTGATTTACACTTGTTTTGCATCTTTAAAAATTGGTATACTTTGCAATTTTTGTTGTTAGGTTGTTTAGAATGGTTCTCCAACCAGAGAGTTAGTATGGGTGCCAGTCACAGCGGATCAAAGTCATGACAAAGTTGTTATCAGAGCCTAGGTTCGTTAATTTTGTTGTACCAAAATGAGTCTAGTAGAGTCTTGCGGAATGGTACAGAGACGTCTGTACTTTTCTTCGAGAGGCTACAGGATTTTAAGAAAAGTTTTATTGACTTTCTTCCTTCGTGCTATAACTTGATTTCAATTGGTATTAGGTGATCCAAATTGGTATCTAACCTCTTTTACTCTCTTATCCGTGTTAGCAAGAACTGAGTACCAACAATGCGGTACCCAGTAAGTAAACAAGTAAGACTAAGGAAAGCTAATAGAATGTAAGTACTCCTGTCATACCAACCAAACCCCTCAGACTACAACCTACATAGAAATCAGCCCAGTCTAACAACACAAATATATATATATATATATCAACAACAGTACAACTCAAGTCTCAGTCAAATCACACCAATCAATAGTATGAATCACGGGAATATCAGGGGTAAACACAGTCCACAAATGGCAAAATATGTATGAGGTAATACAATGTCACATATAGTGATGCATGTTTGTCCTAATGATACACATCTATTGAATAGAAGGTCAGAACCCATGGGAGCCACACATGGATCATGTATCCGCCGAAACTATTTTTCTTCGGCATAAATCATCTCTCGCCGAAACCATTTCCCTTCGGTATTGTCGGAATCATTTCCCTTCAGCATAACTCACATCTCACCGAAACCATTTTCCTTCGGTATAATCGTCGAATCAAATTCCATCTCAAAGTATCAAAACCAATGCAAATAGGTAATGTCCATGTAAAATATAATGATAGAATGATAATATCAACAATTAACAACTCATATCACAATAATATATTTAAGTATTCACAATAAGCCAAGTATCAACTCATATTGAACACAACATGTTAAATCATCTCATTTGCCATCTATTACCCCCTTATTAATTATCAAGTCCGATTAGACATCAAATACTCTCCAAAGTCATCTTCCATTACTTCTTAAACATAGGTTTAGAAATTTACTTGCCTTAGTTAAGGTCACGGTCAACTCAAATCCAAAGCTTTCCTCTCCGACGATACTTCAAATCACCACAATCTAATCAAATATAGACTCACAATCACATTTCAAAGCCAATGATACTAAAATTAATTAATTCGGGTGAAAAAGGTAAAATGGTCAAAAATCCAATGTCGAAAAACTATCTTGAAACATGAATATTTTAGATGAAAATATTCTTTAAGTAGTCACGAATCTATGGTGAAAACTATTTCAAAAATAAGGTTAAAATGAGTTCACAATCCCAATATTTGATAGAATTTCGAATTAGGCAAAAACACCCAAAATATCAAATTTAAAATCCAATTTTTGAAGTTAAAATTACAATTGAATCAATGAAAATCAAATATATAAGTTAAAAATGACTTATCCAATGGTTTTCCACGAAAACTATTCTTGAAAATCGCCTAAACCGAGCTTGGAATGTTAAAAATGGTAAAATTCCATCTTTTAGAAAAGGTCATTGTTCAGACCTCATTAACACTTTGTGATCATGACCTGAAGCTCGTGAACGCGAAGGTCAACAGTCAATAAGGTCCGCGATCCCGATCCTTCTTCTACTAAATTGAAGGTCTTTAGAGAAGACTCTTCAAGAACGTGTTCAACCTCCGCGAATGTGATGGTTGAATCATAAGACCCTTCACAAACGGGAAGAGATTCCATGAACGCGAAGCATATACCCAGGCACCAGATATCAGCAAAATCCCACAAGGCATAAATTTGAAAAAAATAAAAAAAAAGAGCAATAGGAAAGAGAGAAAGTTGCAGAAGTTTCGCTCATTTAAAAATTACGTTGAAGCTATTTCTAGCATTAGAATCACCTCCCAACCAATGAAACCATCAGAAATCCAATCCGAGCAACCGAACCCTAAATGTTGACCAAAGTCAAACTTGAATCAAACTTTAACTCAATTTTCAACTTGGGACCAAAAATCCATTTTTCAACTCCTACTCTCAATCCGACAACTCTCCAAGACCAATTTCCACCTTTCAGAACTGATGGAATCGATGAAGCTCCATTTTGAGACTCAAAACTTCAAATAACTCCAAAACTCAAAATTTGACAACTTAAACCTTTAAAACTCATTTCATTAGCAAAACCTCAACTTTTCACAAGATTTTCAAAAAACCAACTTACAAACCCAATCTAAAATGACTCAGGGCAACTAACGGAAGGGGTAAAATAGTAATTTTGTTTAAAATATCAAAAATGACCTTTAGGGTCATTACACCTAGAACCTAGAAACTATAGTTGATAATCATTGGTAGAGGGTTTGAACTAAAAACTAATGGTGAAAAATAGCCCAAAGTTAGGGTTAGCATCATGGATTTGGCCTAGGATGAGAATTGTGTTATTTTTCATGATAGTTAGGCCATTGTATTTATCTTTTATATGTATTTACTGTTTCTAGACCAAGAACAAGAGGAACGAATCCGAAAAGGGAAAGTCCTTGCATTGTAAAGTTGTTGAAGCTTGAATTTGAGGTAGGTGATGGTTTTGTTTCCCGTATGTGTTTCATATACTTATTAACTTGTTTTATGATATGCATATGTGTATATGAATAGGGAAACATGCTATATTATGTGTGAAATGATCACTTGCTGGCCTGTTTTTGTGATGAACCTGTTCTTGGTGATATAATGTTGTAAATATTGAATGTATTTTTTATTGTGGTATGTTTGGATCAGTGTCATATTCTGACATATATTTAGATCAGGTGTCATATTTTGACACATATTTGGATTGGGTGTCACGTTCCAACACAAAGTTGATTTTATAGGTTTCTTTTGAGGACCCTTATGTGAAGTTATATCATGTTGAAGATATTGAATTGTGATCTTGCTGAATATGTTTGGAGATGAGATTGGTTAACTTATTCTATAAATATATATATGCCTGTTATGTTAAGTTTACTTGTCTATTATCCGCCCACTGGCTAACCGCGTGATCCTACCAATACACTGTTGTTTTTGTGTACTGATACTAATGTTGCTCTACCTTTTATTGAGTACATGGCATATTCAGCCGGCTGCGGAGAGACCTCGTTTAGAAGAGTGAAATTTGTTCGAGTTCAAGTATGAGTTGTTTATTTCAAGCTGTCGTGGACTCTTTTTTGCTCTAGTCTTTTTTCAGGACTAAGATTTTCAAACATTGTTTTAGTATTATGACTTCATTTTTGGAGTGTTTCCCCTTTCTTATACTGATATTTGGTTAGAGTTTTGGTACAGACGACTTTCAGTTCCTAAAATATGTTTACTTCCGCATCTTTTGAGTTGATAACCAGATGTTTCCTGAGTTTATGGGAACTCAATATTTATTCTTGATTTACACATGTTTTGCATCTTTAAAAATTGGTATACTTCGCAATTTTTTGTTGTTGATCTATTTAGAATAGTTCTCCCAACAGAGGGTTAGTGTGAGTGCCAGTCACGGCGGATCGGGATCGTGATAATCGGGTGTTTAATGTAGTTAACACAAAAATTAATAATTCTTTTAGAAAAGAACTAATGATTTATCTGACCACTATGTAAAACGTAAATAGAATGTCTTCTGTTATTTAAGTGGAACATGCATGAAGTAGTTAGATTCTTCTTCTATTCTTTTTTCTGGCGCAACTGGGTCATCCCGAACTTCAATTAGAGACCTATCCCATAAAGTAAATTATCTCACCTAAGGTCTAATCAATTGGAAGAGAATCAATAAATTTCTTTTTGGGAGCGATTCATCATTCCTGAACATAATATACAACTCTCTATTGTACTGCACTCTCCAAGTGTGCTTGTTCACTCCCTCCTTCATCTTCTTCCTTATCCTAACAAACTTTATGAAATAACTCTGATGAAAAGAAAAGAGAAAGTGTTAAGAGATCCTCCTCGCTTAACCGGACAAGTTATTGGACCAACTATTTCACACTTTTATTTTGGTTAAACTACCTATTGGTAGTACATATTGTACTTTAATAAATTAAAAATTGCTCTTTGTCAAATACAGGCAAAGGAACACATCTAGTTGAAAAATTCTCATTTTTATTTAAAATAAAATGATTTTTCATGAAGGTGCATTAGTATTTGAATCTTATAAATTTCTCTTTGATTTATTGGTATCATTATAACTTGTTTCAAAAGTATCAGACTTACTAAACTAATTATAAGAATAGGGATGGCAGTAGGACAGAACGGAAGTAGAGCGCAGATTTTAAACTATGGGACATGGTGGGTTTTAAGCTATGTAGGTACGAGAAGGATTGAAATAGTGTGTTGCAAAATTGATGTGGCAAGGAGTGGGCTGCGTGTATGCCTTATTTCACTTTTACAAATTCTGTAACTTCTTAAGTTAAGATTTCTAACGCATAATGGTTCTGCAATCTGGATATCTACAAGGTTTTTAATAATGGACAAATACAACCGAAGAGAATAAAAATAGGAACACAATGTGCCCTTAGTATACAGAATTATTGGGGTGATCAAGAATTTGTCACGCCCCGAGAGGGTACCCTAGGCGTGGCCGACACTCAGAAACCATTTCTGACTTTTGAGAGAACCACTTGGTCTCATTTCTTATTTATTCATGAGCGGAAGACTTAAGAATACTAATGTGGGCTTGTCATAATCAAAGGAAAAATAGATAATTATTAGAAGAAGTAGTTTCTAAGGAGAACTACTCCGATTACATCATCAGACTCTGTCTATGAAGCCTCTAATACTCTTAGATGGTGCCAATGACATGTCCATGGCTACCTCAAAAGAAACATCACACTCAACAATAATAAAAGGATAAGGAGTTCCTTCGAATACAAGAAGGACTCACCAAATAGCTGAAAAGAAATGATCTTCAACGATGCGCCTGTTGAGGATCTCTAACACCTGTATCTGCATCATAAAACGATGCAGGTCGAATGACGTCAGTACGTGGAATGTACGAGTATGTAAAATGGCAGGAAGGTAAGGATAGATATCAAGATACTCCTCTCAATAAAACTCAGCTCAGAACTCAACATCATCTCAACATGAATATGTAATGCAAGTTTAAAATATAATAATAAAAATAATAGTAATAAGCAATGCTTACTCAGTTGGGAGTTTCTCTAACCGACAACCATCACTTATGAGCTAGCGATGATACAACGAAGCGATGTCGTTGCCACATCCATCCAATACCTTGCCAGGGTAAAGGACATCACCATCTTGGATCCACTCATCAAAGTCCTCTTTTTGGGACTTAAGAGGCATAGCCTCCATCCTACGCTGGCTACGTAGTTCTGGGGTTTGAGTCAATTAAACTCTTACCCAACTCGGTGCTCAATACTACTCCCAAAATATGTGCTCATATTAAACTCATCATCTAGTCTCATTGGACTTTAATTTAAATCATTAAACTCATCTCATTTCATGTTCATCAATCATTATACTTCCAAAAAAAACATCATTTATATCTCATCAAAACATCTTGCTCAAAATATCATTTTTCTCAAATTCATTCAAATTTAACTCTTTTGCTCTTTCAAAACTCAATAAAATACATATATAGTATTAATTCATATAACTTTCTTTTTATCAATGAAAATAATAAAAAGTCAACATCTTTACTCAAAACATATGTAAAAATATTCATGAACATCAAATCAATTAGGATTCATGGAAAAGTAGCCATGAACAATAATTCCAATAATATGAGAGATAACAATAATAATAATATTAATGCATAAATATATCAAACTCAATAGAAGAAGAATTATTTCATTTAGAATTCAAGATTTGGATAAAACTCAACTATAACTCAATTATAATAAATTTAAATATTGGGCGCATGGACGAACTCAATCCAATGCTATGAAAGCCTTACATACCTTAAATCCGAAGGTTTACTCCGAATTGGAATACTCTTGGATCCCTAGCCTTTTCTTCTCGCCGGAGCGTTTTGTGTACTACCCGGAGTATAAGAATAACCGGAGTAGTATTTTTATACTACTAAAACTAAAACTATATTTGAGAAGAAGTATATAGAGAGAAGAAATGCTTAGGAAAGCTTGATGAATAAAATGAGGAAATAAGGTGGATATTTATAGGTGGGAAAGAGGGACCTAACAATAAATAAAATAATTATAAAGAAAAATCTGAAAATTTAATGGAATATATTGATGTCATGGATGATGTTAAATGGAGGACAATTTATGTCATGCATGATGTCAAATGCATCTAGATGTTTCCATGGTAGGTAAGATGAGTTCTTTTTAACAGAATACTCATTTTCGAAGCTACGTTTGAATAAGATAAATTCCTTATTAGAATTTGGTTTCTTCATAAGAATTGTAGATATGGAAGTATAGTTTCATATCGTTCAAGAATCAACCAATTTGGAGCAACCTACAGTGAGATATGAATTTTGTTCTATCAACACTCAATTCCGTCACAGCACTATATCTTGCAAAGATTAATTTATTTGACCTACTTATACTCCGAATTTGAAGTTATGTTCTTAATGAAAGTTGTAGGTAAGGATGTTGTGATTACCCAGAAATTTGAATCACCTAATTTGGACCAACGTATGAAAAGTTATGCCCAAAATACAGAGGCTGTATTATCTTTGTCAAGAATTGAAATACCGACATACAACATTTTAGGGGTTGTTACAGAATTTCTCTAAGTTTTGGCATGAAGTATATGATGGTTTGAATAGTAGCTGAAATTGGGTAAGTGAAGGATTGCGCGCAGTTGGTATTGGGCGTGATTTAATAGTTTTATCTCAATGGAAAGTTACTATGATATTTGGAACTTGTATTACCAGTATTGGTGGGACCCATACCTGCCATAAAGATCATGTTATAATCCTTCTACAATTACTTGATGCCTATGTAGGCTAGGTTTTCTCTAATTGAGTAGTTGTAAATATGTTCTCACGCATTCTATATTGTAGTTGAAGGGAGATTTTATGCTTAGGCCTTCAGACATGGAGTCTGGGTGGTTAAATGATTATCAATTATTGTTTAGAGTGGGAATGTATTATGTGGGTCATGGGTATTATGTGACTACTTATAAGGTTCAATCTTTGAATGTTAATCTTGGTAAAACTATTTAGAAGGGTAATGATTCTTGTGAGATTAAGTGTAGACAATAGCTGGGTTATTAAAGAATTATGAGACTTAGGGATTATTGCTATTGATGTATATAGAGGGATGTGTTTATACAAATAATCATGTGTGTTTATGCTGATTATTCCCTATGAATTACTTGAGTAATGTGAATCATGAAATAAAGGGTGAATGTGAATGACCTAGTATTGATAAATCTCTTGCCATGAACCTATTTGATTACTTGTGGCTGTAGGTGATGGTTTAGTTTATATCATAGAAAGACTCTTAATAGTGATTGAGTAATATTGTGATGTTTACCGTACATTTAATTGTTGTGGTTGAGTGATTGATATGTTGTTGTGATTCATCTACAATCTCAAGACCGTAAAATTTATAATCTTTAACTTGCTCAACTCAAAGTGATGCCTTGAGTAAAGAAGGCTTGATGAAATATTATTAATGAAGGGAAAGATAAAATGAAATCAATGAAATGACTATTTGGGAATAATTGCATGCAATAAATCTATTACTTGATTGTGCAAGTATGTGAACTATCCGTTGTGGACTGTGATTGTGGTTGTGATTGTGATATTGGATTGGGTGTCAATTTTGACACATATACAGGATTGGGTGTCAGTTTTGACACATATACAAGATTGGATGTCACGTTTCGACACATATATAGAAATTGGTGTCACATTTCGACACATATATAAGATCATGTGTCACGTTCTGACTCATAAATTAGATCGGGTGTCACATTTTGACACGTATATAGTTTGAGTATGGTTCCATGAGAGAACCATTGTGTGGTTATCATCTGTGAATTGATCTTGACTATATTGATAGAGAAACTGATCCAAATATAATTGAGCATGCCCATCCTGTGTAATATTTGATAAGAAATAACCAAAGGTCCAAGTGTTACCATGTTGACTGTTGTATTTGAGATTTATCCCGTGAAGCTATATATTGCTCCTGAAATGGTAAATTGATAATGTGTTCATTTATATGTTTGTTCGAATTATGTTATTGGTGCTAGATCCGTTTGTACCGTATGTATGAGGTCATGGATAAATAAGTAGAAAGTAGTCGATGTGTTGTTAAGTGAGATTAGTGACTTAAAGTCAGGTATTGCTGATGTCATGTGGGCACATATGTTAAAGAGGGGAGTTGTAGAGAATTCAGAGATTCTGTCTCTAGGCAGGCCGCCTTGGCTGGAAGAATTATGTTGTGGTGAGACCGCCAATGTCGGATAGATCCCGCCATGGCAGATCAGTATGGTTATGAGAGGAGCCTTAGTCCACCTAAATGTTTCCTTCTTTCAAGTGAGATGTTAATTATTTTAGGGCCAAGTGTTCGTGTGAAAGCTAAAGGTGATAGATTGGTTAGACAGAGTTAATGGTGGCCCGTAGTTCAGAAACTCATCCATGTGATAAAAGGGATAGGTCTTGATCTGATTTAGAGTTGGCAGCGGACCAACTGGAAGGGATGAGAGTTAGGCTTGAACGACTTTAATGAGATTCTGAAAATGATAAGAGTTTGTGCATAAAGGTTTGGCGTGTGTATTTTCTTAAGAGCATGCTTTCTTCTTGTTGATTTCTTTATATTATGCAGAGGGTATCGAGTTGACTGATGATGCCTACAAGTTCGTGTTGTTTGTACTGATACTACTCTTGCTATGCCACTTGAAATAGTTTAGCTGCAGAGTCAGTGATGTTTCTTAGTTGAACACAAGGATGATTCTCCAACTTCTACTCTTCCGTCCTTATGGTGGAAACTATGTCATTATTTTATTTTATATTGTATCTTTAGAAGCTCTTGTACCTATTTAGACTAGTATCCTTGGGGGTGTTAAATTATTCCTTGTAATAAACCTTGGAGAGCATCACATCACCATTTTCATATTCAGCTTTATTATTATATATAAATATAGATTTTTGCCTTAAATTTTAATATTTAACTTAGACATAATAAACGTTAAATAATCAAAATCGCATCAAGAACACTTATGATCATTAAAGAATATATATATGGAAAATTAACTTGACAATTGTGATGAACTTAAGGTATATATTTCAAAACAAGGTTATAGTAACGTAATAATGTCACTTGTGGTCATTAATTAAAGAAGAGTGTGATGTTATTGAATTGTAAGGAGGCTTTTTTTTATATAAATAAATTATATTAATGAGATTTCATTAAAGTCCCTTTCGAAACCATTGAGTGGAGGACCAAATAAATGATTTATATGAACAAAGAGGTTTTTCAGCCCTTAATTAAAATTAATAAATATTCATCAATAACATCTATTAAATAATTTAATGCTATCAATTGCTTCCTGTATTTATACACTACAACATTGTCTTTGCAAGATTTAAGTCTAAACTATACATTGTTTTGCTATTACAAGAAAAGGTAAGCAAATATTTTTTTATATATATAATTCTCATGCTTTTGTGCATTTCTTTGCTTCTTAATTATATTCATGTTGCTATATTTGATTATTTGGAATTCAAATTTCATTCTTTACACTTGAAATTTGTTGGTCGTAAATATTTAACTTCATGTACCGTACAGAATTATAGATGTAATAATAAAACTATTATGTTAAATTTTTGGGAAACAGGAAACGATCACATTTAGGCACATGTAAAATATTTTGAGATGTCATTTTAAGAACCAAAATTGAACTAATCCTAATTGAAAAGATATTATATTTCGAGAGAAGTAACCACCAATTTGTTTTAGGCGTAACATCTACCTACATTTAATAATCAATTGAAAAAGGTCAATTTAAGTGTTGGACTTTCTGTTAATACAGTATTTCTAGTTTGTATAATAAGTTTTCTTTTTTTAAAAAAAATTGTACTTATGAAACTCTTTAATGTAACTGAATAATTGTTTATCTGTGCAGAAAATATGAATAAAATGATAGCTTGTGATCGGATGATGGTATTGGAGCAGATTTGTGCGTTTTTGTTTATATTGTGTATATCTTTAGCAAATTGTACAACATACCCTCCATCAGTAGAAGAAAGTTGCTACTGCATCTGCATTGAGTACTATACCGAGACGAGAGATGCTATGGCTACGCCAGAGGCCGAACGAATGTGTAAAGAGGGATTATTTAGCGGCTTTCATTGTGATATTAAGGATGCTTATGATGATGCAGTTGATAAAACACCATTTTTAACCCCTTTAGAGTGCCCTTTTTATCATTTCTAGTCTATGGTCACACCGGTAATGTAATTCTGCATCCCTATTAATTTTACTTTATATTTAATATCATTACCATAATAATATTTCTATTGTAGCCTTAATATACTTGTATAAGTGGATATACTTTAATTAATCAGAAATATATTAGAGTTTTCAAAAGGTTTTATAATAGTCACGGAATACTTTACTCAGTATTTCAAAAGCTACGACATATGCATAATAATGTTTTTGAGTTAAGTATAAAAAACACATTTAAACTATTACTTTTTTAAATTTTATACTTAAATTATTAGGAGTGTGAGAAACACACCTAACATTTTTGTAATTATTTTATACTTTTAATGATTTTTAAAACTCTAAACTCTCCCTCTGTTCTCTATCATTTTCAACCATATTTCTTCATTTCTTCATCTCTATTTCTTTTTTCTTTTTTTCAACCTCCTCCTCCTTCTTCTTCTTCCTACCGTTAAAGAATGTGATGCAACGGCGGATGGGGTTGCTCCTCCCTTAATCGGAGTTTTCAAGTTCGAACCTTGGGTATTAAAAATCCTTAGTAGGAAGCGTAAGTGGGCCAGCTTACGGGACAGGCCTCTCTCTGACCACGCATCTAACCAGCTCGCGTGGTTCATCGGTGGAGCCCTCGAATGGGACTCTACGCTACTCGAATCCCAAATAATCGGACTCCAATGGAGGTACAGAACATCGGATCCGAAACCAAAAAAAATCAACATTCTTCTTCATTTTCTTCTTTTAGAAACTAATTTGATTTTGTTAAAATTTATTTTTAGTTACTGCAATAATATTTAACAAAATAAATTATTTAATTTAAGATGAATATGAATTTTGAATACCTCTACTACATAATCAATATAATTATTCAAAAAATTAATTGAAGTGGTATTAATTGTGCTTATGAAACTCTTTAATGTTATTAAATATTATTTATCTTCAGAGGAAATATAAACACAATGATGGCTTGGGGGCAGATTTGTGTTTTTTCTGTTATTATCTACGTCATTAGTAAATTGTTGTAAAACATTTTCTCCAGCAGTAGAACATTACATCTTTGAATATTTTTTTAAGTTGTGAAAGATATACTGAATTGAATTGATTTGAATTGATTGAGCAGGTTGGGCAACAGAAATTGTAGGATTCTACTGTAAAAAAAAATGCATAAAAAGCGACGGACATGGCCCTATTGTCCATCGCTTTTTCTGCATTTTTTTTAAAAAATATTCTGAAATTGCGACAGACTGGGTCGTCTAGTCCGTCGCTTTGTTCTTCGTAATTAAGAACAACGAAGAACATGACGACGAACATAACAACGATGTCCGTCGCTTTTCTAAAACATTTATGGATTGCGTTCATCATGTTGAAGAACAAAGCGACGCAGTCCGTCATAATTTTGAAAATTTAATTTTTAAAATATATATATATATATATATATATATATATATAAAAGCGACGACTATAGTCCGTCGTTTTTTGAAAAGCGTCGAGGCAAAAAGCAACGGAAGTGACTTCGTCGCTTTTCCGTCGATTTTAACTAAAAAAGCGACGCAGTCCGTCGCTTTTTGACAGTTTTTTAGTAGTGACTATTCTATTCTTATTTAATATATTTTTTAAATGAACATGAATTAATTTGACCAATCGATATGAATTATTTACTTAATTTTCTATGTTGGTCAAATGTATATTTTCAAAGCTAAGAAAAATAATGTCATTTATGCATTGATTTTGTGAATTGACAAATATTACGGACCAATTATTTTTAATAGGGACTGACATATAAAGTTTATTCTCCTAGAAAATAATCCAAATTACTAAAGTTAGAAAAAAATTCTTTGAAAGATTATTTTATGCAGATTTCAAGAAAAGCCAAAGGCTTTCTCTCCTTTCTGATTGTCTAATTCGTTGGGTAGATTCTTCTTTTCTCTTTTAGAAGTTCATTTATGATCATAAAATTATATATTAATTTAATTTATTAAAAAAATTTAAAATTTTAAATTCACTTCTGACATAATATTTTTAAATTAAAATACATAATATTTAACTATATTATGAAAATACTTGTTATAGAATAACAAGAAAAAAATCTCACATTAGTCAGCAAACAAATAAAAACAACATCTTCAAGAAATAATCACATGCATGGGATACACACTTGAAGTGGGCTCTAAAGCAAGCCAAAGGCAAATCTCACGCTGCACAGCTTTTCAAGTTAATGTATGCAGAATGCTCCTATGCAGTGTGAATGGAAAGGAACTAGAGGACATTTGAAGAGAACAAAAAAATATATGAAGGGATAGACATAAAAGTTGCATGCATGTGTAGTATGAGAGCTCCTATGGTGATTAGTGCAAGGCTACAACTTCTCTTCTGTTGAAGTTAGTAATGCATTTAAGTATCTCGTAATTGGATAACAAACTGTATAGGTTGTTTAAGAAGAGAGAGTCGTTGGTTTCGTACAATCATTTATTTTTTCTCTCTTTTCTATTGTGACAATTCTTATTCTCCCACCTTTTAGCGTTTTGGGGCCCTACTATGTATTCAAATTAAAGTACCCTTTTTTCCATCCTGAAGGATGGAAGGGGTATACAGCGTTGTAGTTTGTTATGATTATGTAAATATCACTTGGTGATTAATAAAAGAATATTAGTTACCAAATATATATATATATATATATATATATATATATATATATATATATATATCATTTTTAATCAAAGAAATTTCACTATACAAGAAAACAATAATTTCAATGGACAATCATGCATCTGTTATTAAAAAAATATAAATAAAATTAACATTTTCAATAGAGATAAGTAAAATCAACATTTTGAACTAGAGAAATTACCCCCTCCTAGCAAATATAAATTTATTTAAGTTGAAACAAAAAGGTTAAAAATACTTTTGAATTAAGTTAAAATTGAATTAAAATATCTTTTAGTTAATAGTTTGGTCTAAAAATATCGTTTGGTTCAAAAATACTTCTACGATTTGTTCAAAATATTCTTTTTGTTACTTAATGGGTCTAAAATGCCCTTTTCCTAATAATATATATATTTTTCTTTTTAAACACATAATATTTCTAATAATAAATTACTTTTAAAGAACCCTAATGTTAATCTTTTTTAAAAAAATTATTTTAACTAATAAATAAGTAGAAAATATTTTTTTTCTTCACGTTAATCTTTCTTTGTCAATTAAAATAGAATAAATACAAATACATTTTTAACCAATAATATATATCATATATAAAGTCATAGTAACTTATCATTAATTTCATTTTATCGAAAAAAATCCAATAAAATAAAAAATATTTGTGTTTCTTAATTTTGTTTGATTTGAAGTAGAATAAGCATTTACTGGTTTAAAAAAATATTTAGGACAAGAATGTGTGTAAAAAGAAAATAAATAATATATTTATTTAATAATAAAACATTTTAGAATCAAATCATTGACAGCAAAAATATTTTTAGACTAAATTATTTAATGTATTCATTTTTATTCAATTTCACATAGGGCTAAGATATTTTGGACCATTTTCCGATCTTCAATTTCAGATTTTGGATGTTTTAAATTTCGTTCCATGTGTATTCCCTTCAATGTTACTGTCTAGGGTTTATTTGTTTTTATTAACGTTAAGATATGAATATTAAAATAAAAATATCTAAATTTAAATATACATTTAAAGATTAAAATATATTCTTTAAATCTGAATATTGAATGATTTAACTGATTTTTTCAATATTAGAATATCCATATAAAATTAAACATTATACCAATAAAATATTATAAAATTTTCATCTCAATAAAAAAATATTAATTTTTGATAAATGTGAGCGATGTTATATTCGCATAGATAAAATAGGAGGACTAAACCAATACCTCAAATACAACAACGGTGATGCAATCACCTTAAACAACATAAGGAGGCACACAACAAAAACTTATACTACTACTCGTGAAAACAATATGTACAATTAATCAACTAACTTTGAAGTTGACTTTATTAAGTACCTAATTGTAAGACTAATTTTTTTAATTTATTTTGTAGACAACCTTTTTAGACTAAGTCTAGGTGTGTTTCGCGCGCTAACCACTGAATAATAGTTTCAGTGGGAAATTTACAACAATGTCTACATATTCATTATACAATATTATATATCTATGGTACACAATGTATCAATCTTATATCAAGTGGCGAAACTAGAATGCCTATTAAAGGTTGTCAAAATATTAAGCAGTAAAAGTCATGTGTAAGAGGTGCTTATATTCACTTTTACAATACAATTCAATATAATACAAACTTGTGTAAATATTGAGTTTCATTTTCTATAAATTTCAATCACTAAAAATAGATCAAATCTTTCAATAAAAATAATTTTCATTTCAAAAAATTTAAACACGAAATCTCTAATTAACCAATTGTACAAATAAATATAGGAATTAATCCCTTATTACATCACCACAACGTCAAGCGGGGATTCTAGAATTGCATTAAAGTCATCACTCAATAAATAAAACAAAACAAGAAGCAAAGGTCCCATGTCTTCATTTTCTATCACAATCAAAAAAAAGCCATACGGGACTACTACTTGTAGAATTCTCTATTTGGAATAATATTAACGAACGCATATAAATTAGGCCACGTAAACTCCCTTTACACAACACAAAATTTAATTCTTTTCCATCGAGCTAGGTACGCAATTGTTATTATTGAATGGCAGGATATGAATCAAGAAAATGGATGATTTTGGTTGCAACTATATGGATTCAAGCGTTCACCGGAACCAACTTCGATTTCTCAGCTTACTCGTCGGAGTTGAAGGGTGTTTTGGGAATTTCACAGGTCCAGTTGAACTACCTGGCGACGGCGTCCGATCTCGGAAAAGCGTTGGGATGGTCGTCGGGATTGGCTTTGATGTATATGCCATTATGGTCCGTCATGTTTGTCGCTGCTTTTATGGGATTGTTTGGTTATGGAATTCAGTGGCTTGTCATTCTTGACTTCGTTGCCTTGCCTTATTTTGTGGTTAGTATTATTATTATTTCTCTTTTTTTTAGTTAATTCTTTTTTATTATATTGAAATTACGATAATTTTTAACTTGTTATTATAACTCCTTTAAAGTGATATATAGTTAAAAAGTGAAACTAATAAGTTTGAAAAATAAGACAGGTTATCTATTATAATATAAATATATTAAATTTGAAACATATACTTGTGTCAAAGATTATTTCTTTTTAGTAGTAGTAGTAGTAGTGAGTATTGTTTTTTTATAATGCTATTTTTAACTGTTTAATTAATCACGTTTTACTTCTGAAATTCATAATGTAATTATTTATACTTATGTTAGTAGTAATTGTTTTCAAATGAATTCATTGTGTTCGGCTTATTATATTATTAAAATAAATAGTTCATGTAGTGTCAACTTCAGCAACTTGATATTTTTATGGCTATTCAATATGCACCTCAACTTTGTCGTAAATATGCATCTATTTATTAGACGACGGACAGTGTGTGTATATATATAATTAATAAAAAATATATTTACCCTAAATCATAAAATTGAAGAATGTATATTTGCCCCTTTTTAATACCAGGAGTATATAGAACATGCTAGTATATCTTTTTGGTTGCCTAGTTTTTTCTTTTTCCTTTTTTTGCATTTATTAGTACTAGTTTTCAAGCATGAATTATGTTTTCCCTTTTCCCTTTTCTTATCATGACTCAAAGGTTATTAGTAAGCTTATCTCTGGTCAGTTGAATTCACTTCTTTTTTTCACTTTAAGCTGTCTTATACCATATTTTTTCTAAAATTTTAAGTTTGATTTAATTTGAAGAGGGTTTTTTCTGGCTAGAAGTACTTTTTTTTATATATACTTTTGAAAAGAAGTAATTTGTGTTTGACTAATTAGTTTGGAAAATACTCTTTTTAATATTGAATCAATAATTTGTACTTGATCAAGGTTTCGAATGTGTTTATAGAGGAAGATATTTTTTTCCAAACTACTCAAAAATACTAGTTTTTTCTAAAGATTTGGCCAAACATATCATTCCCTGAAATAAGTAGTAATTTTCTATTTTTAGAAAAAAGAAACAATTTTGGCTTTCCAAAAGCGTGAACAAGCAAGCTATTAATCACATCATTGCTTCCAAATAAAATTGTAGTTCATTCTTTTATATTTGAAATGCCTGTTTTGCTAAATTCAAGAATTGGAATTTGCGTTCCTCGAAAAAGTAAAAATTGACTGTTAAATCGTTTTATAAAAGGGAAGGTTCTAGTAGTAAAAGAAAATAAAAACTTGCTTAAGATAACAAAATTTCAAATTCTAGGTATAATATTTGTATTTTTGAATCTTCTCTTTAATTTTCTGAATCCCTTTTTATGAATTCCATCCTATCCTGCCTAGAATTTTTTCATGGAGGGCATCTGTACAATCAGAAAATAATTTTTCCTCATTAGAATTGAAAATTTCAGGAAATATTTATAAAACATAAAATTATAGTAGATTCATGTGACTCGGCTCTTTTTCAGACTCCACACCTTATATAAACTTAGTACACTAAGCTGTCTTTTTTAAAAATTAGAGATAGTGAAAATCACATGAATATTAGTAGCGTAGTTTCTTTGAATATCTATGATATACATTACACCGGAACTAGAACTTCATTATACTGGTCCAAATAATGTTCTATAGCAAGAAAAAAGAAAGTGAAGTAAGGTAAACCTTTTGTTTATAACACGAGAAAAAGCGACACTTGTCCTTTTATCACATGAGTTGTTCTTTTGTGAAAGCTCTGGGCTGCATTTGGGTGTGGTCCAAACTATAGAAATAATATCTCACATGATTATTCAATTTAAGGCAGTACACTTAAAAAATTATTTAATTTAAAATAATTCACTTAGAAACTTTGAAAGACTCAATTTAGAATAACACAATATATAAATATGTCATTTAACTTGGCTTTTAGAATGACCTTTCATGCGCTTTCCTATGCTTTTGATTTAATCCTGAGGCCCCTTGTGGATTTTGCTAAAAACAACACTTGGGTGTGAGACCCACTTTTTGTCGAGATGACCTCAAATGAAAATTTTGACATCTATGTTCTCCAGCTTTGGGTACACAAATAGACACTTAAATTTATATAAAATTAAACAAATAGACACATATGTCTTACATGGCATAATACATGTAGGACGCCGCATAGGATGCCATGTAGGATGCATGTGTTTATTTATTCAAGTTTTAAATAGTTAAAGTATCTACTTGTGTACTAGTAAAATTAGAGGTCATAGGTGTCAGCTGAATTCAAGTTAAGGGTCATATTTATGTGTTATGCATTCAATAGTTTACATAAAAAGTTACTTAATTTTTTTTTATAATTTAAAAATAATTCTACTATTGCTATTTCATCTAGAAAATCATCCATCCATTTTAAATATTTTTTCATCAATTTTTGTTGAAATTTAAATTTAAATTTAAGATAATTTTTAAGAAACTCATTTTAACCATTTTATTGACTCACTCCTCTTAATCCAATCCGATATATATATACATTCAACAAACCTAGTGTCTTTTGGCTCGAATTATATATTACATATGCCAAAACAATGTTTAAAATGTTAGATTACACACATTATGAACCGACCGATTTTAAATTCTAAATTCGCCTCGATTGACTTAATTGTTGCAGGTATTTTCCCTTTGCTTGTTAGCAGGATGCAGCATCACTTGGTTCAACACAGTTTGTTTTGTTCTCTGCATAAAGAATTTCCCTTCTAATAGACCATTAGCACTTGCGCTTACTGTAAGTTTCAATGGAGTTAGTGCAGCCTTATACAACCTTGCTGCAATTTCTATAAACCCTTCTTCCACTCAAATTTACCTTCTTCTTAATGCCTTTATTCCCTTATTCACTTCAATTGCAGCAATTGTACCAATTCTTCGACAACCCCCTGTCGATCCCCTGCCTTCTGATTCCATCAAACACGAACAGCTCATATTCGTTGTACTAAATCTCCTTGCTGTAATTACTGGCTTATATCTTCTCTTTGTACATTCAAATGGTCTATCAACTGCTCGTGTCATTTTTTGTGGTGCCATTTTACTTCTCGTCGTTCCATTGGGAATTCCAGGTATTATTTATGCACGGGATTGGTTTCAACATAATGTTTTCTCGAGTTTTACTCTTCAAGGATCCGGCTTTTTACTAGTTGATGCTGATGATCTCGAATTTCATAGAGAGCTCCTTAGTCGCGAGAATAGCCAGATTAATGTAACGTCTTATGGTGTCAATGGTGATAGACCGACTCTTACATTAAGCCTAACGAGCATTATTGGAGCTAATGATCAAGGATGTTGTGGGAAAATAATCGAGGAGGATCAATTGTTCATGCTTGGAGAAGAACATAAGGCGGGAATGTTGGTTAAAAGATTGGATTTTTGGCTATATTATCTTGCTTACTTTTGTGGAGGAACAATTGGGCTTGTGTATAGTAACAATCTTGGACAAATTGCACAATCACTTGGACATAGTTCAATGACTTCTACTCTTATTACGTTATACTCATCGTTCTCCTTCTTTGGTCGCTTGCTCTCTGCAGCTCCAGATTTCATCAGATTGTAAGTTAAAAGATCACTTTTCCTCTGTTTTCTTATTTTGATCTATTCGATTTTATGAAGGGTAAGGAAGGAGGGAATGCAGTCGCGTAGTCACATAGAGTGAAGGGTTGCTAGTTAAACACTCTTAATCGGAATATTATAGGCCCTTAACTTGGCTTTAACTAATAACTAAATCTTCAATGCACACCTAGACACTTCAAATCGTTTTCACTATGTCAGTTGAACACTTCAACATAAAAAATGATCATCTAAAAACTTTCAAAATTTATATGTCACATCAGCATCGGGTGTCCACAAGATACAATGATACGAGTTGAAATGCCTAGATATGCATTCTCAAAGTTGAATGTTAAGTTGACCGCTAAGGCAAAGTTAACGTGTCTATACATGGTTTTTACCAATATTATATTGTGTATGAACACCAAAACTTACTTTTATATATTGTACTTGAACCCCCTAGGCGAAATTCCTGACTTCCCCATTGAGGGAATAGATCATGACACTCTGTATAATGACTTTAGTTGTTGCATTAGGGTCAAAGGTGGCTTTAGGACAGGTCGGTTGGTCAAATGAACTCACTACTCGAACTACATATACATAAGCAACAAAAAAAAATTAAAATGAATACATGTAGTAAGATCACGTATGTTCTGAATCAGCCAACTCTAGATCACCATGAATTCGTCCTTGTGTACCATAATATAGACAAGATGATTTGAGTTATGATTGGAAGTGAACGAATTTTCGCAGGAAGTTCTATTTTGCAAGGACAGGTTGGCTAGCAATTGCATTAGTTCCAACACCAATAGCATTCTTCTTAGTAGCAGCAAGTGGAAATGAGGTAGCACTTCAAGCAGGAACAGCTCTGATTGGATTGAGTTCAGGATTTATCTTTGCTGCAGCTGTGTCAATAACATCAGAACTTTTTGGACCAAATAGTGTTGGAGTAAACCACAACATTCTCATCACAAATATCCCTATTGGATCACTTGTCTATGGTTTCCTTGCTGCTCTTATTTATGACAATAATGCTGCTGCTGGTGGAGTTGCAACTTTTTCAATACAGATGGTTACTGATTCAGTGGTTTGTATGGGGAGGAAATGCTACTTTTCAACTTTTCTCTGGTGGGGTTGTCTTGCCTTTTTAGGACTTGTTTCGAGTGTGTTGCTGTTCTTTAGAACTCGCCCTGCTTATGCTCGATTCGAGCAAAATCGTAGGACAAATTTGTTGGACTGATCATGGAGTTTAGCTTATGAAAAATTTCTCCAATCAACAGTTGGACAGAAGATTTTCTTTTGGGTTATGTGGGGGTGATTTAGTATGACCTTAGAGTAATTGGGTGATCATGAACTTTTAATCATGCTTGCGCTATGGGTAAAATTTTAAGTTTTCACAAATTTTGCTTCATGAACAATACTTTTGACTTTTGACGTCGAAATTTTGCCATGGCAAATAGGAATCAAAAGTTAAATATAATCCATTTTCAAAATCATTAGGTATAATTACTTGGTTTTGTGGACATACATTAGAACATGGGTACAAATTACTTTGAAGGGCTGATTTCATCATTGAAACCCATTACAATTTATTGCACCCTTTGATAAGTAGAATACTCAATTCAATACAGTTTTTTTTTCTTTTCTTTTTTTATACATCAATAATAGGCTTAATAGAAGACTCAATTGCTTTAGGACAGACCGGTGCATAAAAAATTTAATATTGAACATCGGAAAAACGTTATACCCCAAGAGAATGTAGTGTAAGTTGTCTATTCTAACACATACATAGTGGTTCATTTTGCTAACTTATAACCAATAGGTCAAAAAGTAAAAATATTACCATTACTCCAAAATTCTTCTCTTAGGAGTTCAAAAAATCCATGGATTCAAAGTTTTGGGGTAAGTTCCAAGAAAAGTTTTTTCTTGCTTGAACTTGCAAAGAAACTAACTTGCCTTTAAAAATGAATGATCTTGAACTTTTGACGACATCTACTTGATTCATGAGCAAATCTTTAAGGTCAAAATCAAAACTTGTTAAACCAAAAAAATTTCCTAAGAGAAAAGCACGTCAAAAATTTAAGACCACTCACCTTTAACGTCATTCTTATTTAATTACCTGTTATTTTGTGCATAATAATTAGTAGCTTACGACATAAATCAGCAATGGTGTTTATATAATTGTGTCACTTGGCATCATAGCCAAGGTTATTAATACTAGAATAAGGCATTTTATCAAATATGTACTTTTCTTTAGAATTTAGAGTTATAAAGATCAGAGTCACAACTTATATTTGACTTTTAGTTAACCAAAACTAATAATGTAGGTCTTTCTTCACATAACTTACATCATAATATATTGAGATAAAGTATAAAAACACACCTAAATTTTTTTTTTTTTTTGAGTTTCATGTTGGGTTTTAAAGGTGTGAATGAGAAATAAAAGGTTGTGCCTTTTCTAAAGGGTTGTGACCGTTCCGAAAGGTTGTGACTTTTCTAAAAAGTTGTGACTTTTTTGAAGAGTTGTGACTTTTCTGAAAGGTTATGACTTTTGCGAAGGTTTATGACTTTTTCGATAAGCCACAATAAGCACATGTTCACACTACTCTTTGTTGTCTATAAATAGAGGATTTCCATCTCATTTTAAAACATTGAATTTCTCCCTCTTCTGCATATATATTTTCTTACAAACAAAGTTGAGTCTTTGTATGATTTTGTTACTGGCTTTTGAGTTCGCTGAAATTATTAAAGTTTGAGGTACCTCTACTTCTTTAATAGTTTATCCATTTTATCTTGGGAGGAAATAATTCATAACCTCGGATACAATGAGGGGATTAAATTCCTTAAGGACACAGTGAATTCTGTGGACTCGGATACTATTTTTTATTTTCATCTTTATTGTTTCTAGTTTGCTAACTTTGATACAGGAATAACAAGCTTAAGGAATTTAATATTTTTTCTTGTATCTGAGATTTTTGGATTGGGGGATGACAGATCTTAGAAGTCATTGCCATGGTATTTATATGATTTTGTTATGTCTAAGTACCTTATGAAGGAATCTTAGACTTGATACTACAAAGTAATATTTTTTCTTCCTTACCATAACCTTGGTCAAATTAAAGATGATTAAGTTAAATAATGTGTTATTGTCTTAATAGTTTTCAAAAACTATTTTCAAAAGTTTATTATCTGTTGTGATAAAATTGGGTAGAGAAATACTTTTGTGTGTATTACATTCAATATTGGAGGCATCTTTCAAGGATCTTAATCTAAAAACTTAGATGGCAAGACTTTTTTTTTCAGAAAAGAAGAAGAAAAGAAAAGTTTAATATTCGATTTAAAGAATATAAAAAGTTCATCGAATATTAAATTTGTTCCACAAAAGAAAATATTATTTGGTCTGAGTACATGGACGCTCTATAGAATTTAACATTCATAGATTTGAAGTCAATCCAACAAACTTGGTAACGAGGAAAAACTTTTTGAAAAAAAAATCATTTCCTTATGATTTTCTTACTAAAACTTGTATAGTTTTCTACTCCGTGTGAAATTCGATTGTGTCTGATGTTTGGAGACTAAAATTTTTTGATTTTCTATTCCTTTGGTTTGAAGAATATAAAAACTTTGCCGAATAAATCAGATTGTGCATTTGATTTGAAGAATATAAAAACTTCACCAATTTATTAAACACTCTTTTTGAATGAATATTCCAACTTGAAGAGTATAAAAACCCCATCAAGAATATAAAGGGTAAATAATTTGAAGATTATAAAAACTTCATCGTTAACTAGAAACAATGTTGTATTTTTGGTTTCTGAAGATTAAAACATCTTGGTTTTCTGCTCTGTCTAAATTTAAAATTGATTTGAAGTCATAAAAATTTCATCAGCATTCAAAGCTTATTCAGTTGACAATTTGAAGAATATAAAAACTTTATTGTTAAGTAGAAATAAGTCGTACAAAGATACAGTCTTTAGTATTAGTATTTTAAATACTAAGTGGTTTGTTTAATTGTGACAGAAAGAAAAAAAATATACTAGTGACATAAAATTAATGATTTTGTGTCTGCAATAGATGCATCTATGAATTAAACTTTGACAATATGTAAAGATTGTCAAAGAAAATGGAAGCACTACAATTCTTTTGTAGAATATTATCTTTAAAAGAGGTTTTATGCTGCCAATATGTATTTTGATAGTATACATTTGAAAGCGTGAGAAAACAAATATGTGAAAAATTATTTTCAAATACTTGAAAAATATTTTTGCGATCATAATTAAAATGTGGGGGTTCTTTGCTTGTGATAAAGACAAATTAGATTTGATGTCTAATTTAAATGTAGAAGCACAAGATATGAAATTGAATGACATTCTTGTGTTATGTTAGACCTACAAAATACTTAGAGTATATTTTGATCGTTGAGTTTCTCTTTTACTAGTATATGATATGATATGACTAGTATGAAACTATCAAATTAAATATATATACTTGTTCAAAAGAGTTGTGTTCTCTTATGAAAAAGTGTCACTTAAACTGTTGTGATCTTTTATGAAAAAAATATGTCTACTAAAATACAATTATTTGTATAGATATGAATATTGGTTAAAAAAACACATGTCATGTTTTGTATTATAAAGAAGCATTTGGTTCATATGCTCTTATTGGACCCGATGAGACTATGTTCATGGATAATTATGCAACAATCAAAATTGAAGGGTATGGAAAGGTCCTCTTGAAAAGGACATATAATAAGGTGTTGACTTTAAACACTGTTTGTATTTGACAAAGCTGTAATAAGTAAGAAAAATATATTTGGAGGAAGATGTTAACCTCGCGGAGGGTCTTTTCAAACTCAATATTTCAGTTCCTTTTTTACTTGCTTGAGTCAACTTGTTTATGACATGAACGTTTGGGACATGTCAATTATAAAACCTTGTGAGAACTGATCAATTTAGAAGTTTTATCTAATTTTGAGTGCAATAAATCAAAATGCCAATTTTGTGTTGAATCTAAGTATACTAAGCATCCTTATAAATCTATTGAAAGAAATTTCGATCCCTTAGAGTTGATTCACACTGACATTTGTGATATAAAGTCAACACCATCTCGTGGTGGAAAAAAGTATCTCATAACTTTTATTGACGATTGCACTATTGTTATGTCTATTTGTTGAATGGTAATGATGAATCAATAGAAGTCTTTAGGCAATACAAAACTGGAGTTGAAAATCAGTTGGGTAAAAAGATAAAAATGATAAGAAGTGATAGAGGTGGAGAGTATGACTCTCATTTTGCAGAAATATATTTGAAAAATGGAATCATCCCTCAATCTACTTCCCCTTACTCACCTCAATCTAATGGAATTGCAAAAAGAAAAAATTGAACTTTAAAGAAAATGATGAATATCTTACTTATAAGTTCAGGTTTATCATAAAACTTGTGAGGGGGAAGCCATCCTTACAACAAATCAAATACTCAATAGAGTGGCCATAACAAAACACAGTCTATTACATATTAGAAATGGAAAAGAAGAAAGCCCAACTTTGAATATTTCAAAGTGTAGGAGTGTCTAGCCAAAGTCCAAATTCCTAAACTTAAGAAGGTCACAATAGGAAATAAGATCGTGGATTGTGTTTTCATTGGATATGCTACAAACAATAAAGCATGTTGATTTTTCATTCATAAGTTTGAACATCTGAAAATTCATGACAATACGGTAAATGAATCAGATAACGCTGAATTCTTTGAATATATCTATCCATATAAAATTAAACTTGAATTATCTAGTGAAGGGTCTAAACGACCTTGAGAAGAATAAAAGGAGAATGTACCTAATAAAGAGATTCCAAAGCATAGTAAACATCAAAGGACATCTACTTCCTTTGAATCTGATTTCCTAACATTTCTTCTTAAACATGAGCCTTGAACATTGAAAAAAGTTAAGTCTTCTGTTGACTCATCCTTTTGGAAAGAAGCTGTGAGCAACCACACTAGGGAGTTGGTTGATCTTCTTCTAGAAAAAAAAACTGTGTGTTCAAAATGGATGTTCAAAAGGAAAATGAAAGTTAATGGAACTATTGATCATTACAAAGCAAGACTTGTTGTCAAAGTCTTTAGACAAAAAGAAGGTCTTGATTTTTTTTTAAAACATACCCGGCATTAATTAGGATTACATCCATTCGAATGTTAATTGTATTAGTTGTGGTATATGGCCTTCAAATTCATCAAATGAATGTGAAAATAACTTTCTTAAATGAAGAATTGGAAGAAGAAATTTTCACGGAACAGCTTAAGAACTTTGTGGTTCCTGGTAAATGAAAGAAAGTGTGCAAATTTGTTAAGTCACTTTATGGACTAAAACAAACACCCAAATAATGACATGTAAAGTTTGACTAAACTATGTTGGCAAATAGATTCAAGAATGATAAATGTGTTTACATTAGAGACATTTCAAATTAGAAGATCATTGTTTGTTTGTATGTTGATCATCATAGAGACACTTATGACATATATGTTACTAAACGTATGATAGAAAACAACTTTGATATGAAAGATCTTGGAGTTGCTGATGTAATCTTAGGTTTAATAATCCTTAGAACTCCACAAGATTTAGAATTGTTACAGTCTCATTATATTGAAAAGGCACTTACATAAGTACAAGAATTTAAATTTTAGTACTTCTAAGATTCCAATAAATATGAGCTTTGCACTTCAAAAGAATGAAGGTGAAAGTGATTCACAATTGAATTATGCAAGAGTACTTAGAAGTATGATGTATATCATGAATTGTACGCGATCAGATATAGCATGTACTATTAGTAAACTGAGTCGATTCACAAGTAATTCCAATAAACTAAAATAAAATCATTGGATGACAATGAAAAGAGTTTTGGTATAGTTAAAACATACTCAAAATAATATTTTGCATTATAACAAATATCCAGTAATATTAAAAGGATATAGTGACGCAAATTGGATCACCGGGTCAAACGCAATAAAATTCACGAGTGAATATGTATTTACTCTTGGTGAAGAAGCAGTCTTTTGAAAATCTTTCAAACAGACATGTATTTCTCGCTCTACAATAAAATCTGAGCTTTTCGCTCTAAATAAGACCGGTGAAGAATCTCAATGGCTCCAAAATTTCTTGAAAGATATTTTTTTTGGTCCAAGTCTTTGGCACTTGTATACATGCACTGTGACAGTCAAATTGAAATATGTAGGTCAAGGAGCATGATATATAACGGAAAGTCTCATCATAAACAACAAAGACACAATACTGTCAGACAATTACTCCTTAGTGGATTTATCACAATTGATTATGTAAAGTCAAAGGATAATATGTCGAATCCACTTGCAAAAGTCCTAAATAGAAAGAGAGTTGAGAGATCATCAATGAGAATAGGACTATAGCCGAGGACAAATCATCATGGCGGTAACTCTACCTAGAAGATTGGAGATCCCAAGATCTAGGTTCAAAGAGATCAAACAAAATCATTGATGATGGTTCAACATAGTCAAAATAATTTCTAATGGTTCATTCTCATGACGAGACAATGTAGAGTAACAAGGATAAAGATATTAAGACTTTTTAAGAATTTCTAAGTTTGATGTAGGGTATATCAAATGGTGTATCTACGGGATAGAACATTTAGAAATCACCTATGTAAGTGTGAAGTGTAAGCCGCTTCAAGGAGAATCCCTCTCGCACTTATGAACCAAGAAGTGTTCATGGATGAAACGAACAAAACAATGAGAATGAAAAACAGTTAAAGGGTTGATTGTGTGACTTATGTTGTCTAGGTATACACTAAAACTCGACCGTTCAAAGATATCAAATCTACCGATTGACCGAGTATATCCGATATATGTTCACTATGAAAAGTTCAAAGGAAAACCTACTTATCCAGATGTAATTAATTCTTACTTAAGAATCACACAGTTTTTCATGCATATGTTTTAACAATAGACATTCCCCATTCATGTGGAGGATTGTTGTGTTTTAAGGTGTGAATGGAAAATAAAAGATTGTGACCTCTACGAAAGATCGTGCCTTTTCTAAAGGGTTGTGACCGTTTTGAAAGATTGTGACTCTTTCAAAAAGTTGTCACTTTTTTGAAGAGTTGTGACTTTTCTAAAAGGCTCTGACTTTTGCGAAGGTTTATGACTTTTTCGATAAGCCACAATAAACACATGTTCACACTACTCTTTGTTGTCTATAAATAGAGGATTTTCCTCTCATTTTAAAATATTGAATTCCTCCCTCTTCTGCATATATATTTTCTTACAAACAAAGTTGAATCTTTGTATGATTTTGCAGCTGACTTTTGAGTTCGCTGAAATTATTGAAGTTTGAGGTATCGCTACTTCTTTAATAGTTTATCTGTTTTATCTTGGGAGGAAATAATCCATAACCTCGGGTACAGTGAGAGGATTAAAGTCCTTAAGGACACAAAGTGAATTCTGTGAACTCGGATACTATTTTTTATTTTCATCTTTATTGTTTCTGGTTTGCTAACTTTAATACAGGAATAGCATTTTATACATAAATTATTGAGAGTATGAGTTTCATACATAAACTATCACTTATTAGTTTGAGAAACACATATTTCTCTTTTATTCTGTGTGCACTACACTCTTTCTTTTATTTAGAAAAATTACAGCATCACACTTTACATGGACAAAACACTCCACCTTAACAAAAATTAAAAAAATTATTACAATTAGTTAAAATCAAAGATTAAAGTATTACTATCTCCCGTAAAAAAAATATAAAATAAAATATAAAATATTTTTCTTACTTCACTCCACTATTTTCTCTCACTATTCCCCCCCCCCCCCAATTTTTTAGTTTTATTTTTATTTTTTATAAATATTTTTTTAAAAAATCGTACTCCATCTCTCCTCCCCCCCCCCTTCAAATAATAATTTAGATATTTTTATTTTTTAAAAAAAATTGTCCTGCCCCATCTAATAGAGAAATATTTTTTACTTGCCGCAAGACTTTGTTTAAAAATAATTTTTTTATTTCTGTTATATTCGGTACACAAGTAGAAAAACAATATTTCCCTAAAAATATATGTACATATCTAATACAAAAAGAAAAAAGTATAAAAAATATTATGAATTAAGAGTGTAGGGTTAGATGGGGTGGTATAATATTTTTTTATATAAAATAAAAATAAGAATATTTTTAGGAAGGAGTGGGGGAGGGGGTGTAGTATGAATTTTTTTAAAGTATTTTATAAAGGAAATTTTAAAAAAATTAAAACATAAAAGGACGGGGATTGTGGCGGGGGGTGGGTGGAGTGCGTGAGCAAAATATTTTATATTTTATTTATTAAAAAAATAATTTCTCATTTTAAAAGTAATTTCTTTTAATAAAAAATAATTTCTTTTTTGGGTGATACAAATACTTTAGTCTTTAACTTTTAACTAATATTAATAGTTTATTTAATTTTTGTCAAGGTGGAATATTTTATCCATGTGGAATGCCATGTGGCAAGTTATTTTCAAAAAATGGAGAGATTGGAGAAGATGTATTACACATACCACTGAAGTGATGTATTTCTCAAACTAATAAGTGATAGTTTATATATCAAACTCACACTTTCAATAGTTTAAATATAAAACTCAAAAAAAGTGATAAAATAAGTGTGTTTTTAACACTTATCTCTAATATATTTCATAATATTACGTCATTAATCTAGTGCTTTTCAACTCCTATATTGTTAATGATGAACATAGCTGATGATTATTTTGTTGGCTAGAATTTCAATAATTCAATTGTCTATCATTAAAATAAAAGGATTTGTTATAAAATAACTAAGTTGACAATATTATAACAGAAAAGAAAGTAAGAGAATATGGAGAGAAAACAGAAAAGAAAGGAAAGTAGTGTGTATATGTATTCTGTGTGTTTTTTAGCAATTCACAATGGCCAAGAATGGTCATATTTATAGTTATACAAAAGAAGGCAAGTTGAGCAACTTGCAAAGTGGTGTGTCCACACAAATAAATGGACAATCCACTACTTAACACTCCCCCTTGGATGTCCACATGTAAAGAAAAATGCTAGTAAAAAATATATATATACATAGTTATCCTGAACATCCATTGATGTTGTGCCTCATTAAAAACCTTACTAAAAAAAATCAGTGGGAAAAAGCCTAGTAAAGGAAAAAGAGTACACACATCTGGTAATACGTCTTGAATGCTGCCTCATTAAAAACCTTGTTAGGAAAACCCAGTGGGACAAAACCTAGACTAAGGGAAAAAGAGTGCAGCGCGTATTATACTCCCCCTGATGAAGACATCATTTAATATCTCGAAGATGACGCATTCCAATTTCGTATCTCATTTTCTCAAAGGTTGAAGTTGGCAATGCCTTAGTAAACATATCTGCTAAATTGTCACTTGAACGAATTTGTTGGACATCTATTTCACCCTTCTTTTGAAGATCATGAGTGAAAAAGAATTTTGGTGAAATATGTTTTGTTCTGTCTCCTTTGATGTATCCTCCCTTCAGTTGAGTTATACATGCAGCATTATCTTCATACAATATTGTTGGAGCGTCTTTTGTCAAAGAAAGGCCACATGTTTCTTGAATGTGTTGAGTTATTGATCTTAACCAAACACATTCTCGACTTGCTTCATGAATGGCTATTATCTCTGCATGATTTGAAGAAGTGGCAACCATATTTTGCTTTGTTGAACGCCATGATATAGCTGTACCACCACATGTAAATAAATAGCCTGTTTGCGATCGACCCTTATGGTGATCAGACAAATATCCCGCATCTACGTAACCAATCAATTGTGACGGGGATTCATTCGAGTAAAACAAACCCATATCAATGGTCCCTCGAAGGTATCTGAATATATGCTTAATTCCATTCCAGTGTCTTCGCGTTGGGGAAGAACTAAATCTTGCTAACAAGTTTACTGCGAAGGCTATATCTGGTCTAGAATTGTTGGCAAGATACATTAATGCACTAATTGCACTAAGGTATGGTATTTCAGCACCAACAAGCTCTTCATCATTTTCATGAGGTCGAAATGGATCTTTATTAATATCAAGAGATCTCACAACTATTGGGGTACTCAGTGGGTGTGCTTTATCCATGTAAAATCTCCTTAAAATATTTTCTGTATATGTTGATTGATGGACAAATATCCCATTTGAAAAATATTCAATTTGTAGACCAAGACAAAATTTTGTCTTTCCGAGGTCTTTCATTTCGAACTCCTTTTTAAGACATTTTACTGCCTTTGAAAGTTCTTCAGGAGTTCCGATAATATTCAAATCATCAACATACACTGCTATTATAACAAATTCAGATCCAGACCTTTTCATAAAGACACAAGGGCAAATTGGATCATTTTTATATCCCTCTTTTAGCAAGTATTCGCTAAGACGATTGTACCACATTTGCCCTGATTGTTTCGCCCATATAAAGATTTTTGAAGTTTTTTTGAACAAGTTTCCCGGGAATCTTTATATATTTCAGGCATTTTAAATCCTTCAGGAATTTTCATAAAGATATCGTTATCTAGAGAACCATATAAATAGGCTGTAACGACATCCAGCAGATGCATGCCAAGTTTTTCATAAACTGCCAGATTTATAAGATACCTGAAGGTGATTGCATCCACCACAGGAGAATATGTTTCCATATAATCAATGCCGGGTCTTTGCGAAAATCCTTGTGCCACAAGTCGTGCTTTATATCTTACAACTTCATTTTTCTCATTTCTTTTCCGCACAAAGACCCATTTGTACCCCACAGGTTTTATACCTTCAGGTGTTCGGACTATCGGTCCGAAAACTTCGCATTTTTCAAGCGAAGCTAATTCAACTTCAATTGCATCTTTTCATTTTGGCCAATCATTCCTCTGTCTACATTCATCGACAGATTTTGGTTCAAGATCCTCATTTTGTTGCATTATTTCCATAGCAATATTATAAGCAAAACTATTGTCGACAATTACATTATTTCGGTTCCATATATTTCCTGATGAGACATAATTTATTGAAATTTCTTTATCATTTTCAGGCGCCTTAACCTCTTCCAAGGTTTCATCAATTGTTATGTCTTCTTGCTCATCTTGAGCAGGTTCTTTCATATCATGAGGTTCTTTCATATCATGACCATCTTGATTATTTGCTCCTTTTCTTTTTCGAGGATTTTTATCTTTGGAACCGATTGGTCTACCACGTTTTAAATGTGGTTTAGACTCATTTGCATTATTTAATTGTCCTATTGGGACATCAACTCGAATTGGAGCATTAGCAGCTGGAATATGAGATTTAGTAACTCTTGATAGGTCAGTGAATGCATCTGGCAGTTGATTTGCAATATTTTGCAAATGAATTATCTTTTGAACTTCCAGTTCACATTTATTTGTACGAGGATCTAAATGATATAATGGTAATGCATTCCAATCTATTTCCCTTTTGAGCTGCTTATTTTCTCCCCCTAATGTTGGGTATACTGATTCATCAAAATGACAATCAGCAAATCTTGCAGTAAATAAATCTCCAGTCATAGGTTCCAAATATTTTATGATAGAAGGAGATTCATACCCAACATATATCCCCAATCTTCTTTGGGGTCCCATCTTTGTGCGTTGTGGTGGAGCAATTGGAACATATACTGCACTTCCAAATATTCTAAGATGGAAAATGTTTGGCTCCTGACCAAAAGCCAATTGTAATGGAGAGACTTTGTGATAACTTGTGGGTCTGATCCGCACAAGACTTGCTGCATGCAAAATAGCATGACCCCATAATGAAATGGGAAGTTTTGTTCTCATAAGCATTGGTCTAGCAATTAATTGGAGACGTTTAATTAATGATTCCGCTAGACCATTTTGAGTATGAACATGAGCAACCGGATGCTCAACTGTTATCCCAGTGGACAAACAATAATCATTAAATGCCTGAGATGTGAACTCACCGGCATTATCAAGACGAATTGCCTTTATTGCATAATCTGGAAATTGCGCTCTTAACTTAATTATTTGAGCAAGTAATCTCGCAAATGCCATATTACGAGTTGATAATAAGCACACATGTGACCATCTTGTAGATGCATCTATTAAAACCATATAATATTTGAATGGTCCACATGATGGGTGAATGGGTCCACATATATCACCCTGTATTCGCTCTAGAAATGTTGGGGATTCAATGCCCACTTTGATTACTGATGGTCTAGTAATCAATTTGCCTTGAGAACATGCGGCACAAGTGAATTCTTTAAACTGAAGAATCTTTTGGTTCTTCAAAGAGTGTCCATGTGAACTCTCAATTATTTTGCGCATCATATTAGAACCGGGATGGCCCAACCGGTCATGCCAAATAATAAAATCATTTGAGTTAGTAAACTTCTGGTTTACTATGGCATGTGTTTCAACCATGCTAATACTTGTGAAGTATAAGCCGGATGAAAGAGCGGGTAACTTTTCAAGAATAAACCTTTTGCCCGACATCATTGTAGTAATATAAAGATATTCATTCTTTTCATCATTTGTAGTCTCAATATGATAACCATTTTGACGAATATCTTTGAAGCTTAATAAATTTCTTTGAGACTTACTACAATATAATGCTTCATTAATTGTTAAATTTGTTCCCCCAACAAGTACAACTTTAGCTTTTCCGGATCCTTCAATTAATTTTGTACTACCAGATATTGTATTAATATTAGCTTCTTTCATAATCAAATAAGAGAAATATTTCTTATCTCTTAAAATAGTGTGTGTTGTGGCACTATCAATAAGACACATATCATCATAATTGATTTTGGATCCAACTGATGACTGAGAAATTTCCATATTCTTCATAAATGAAAAGAGATACATTATAAGAGTGTGAAAAACTAACAACATAAAAACTTTAAGATATTGAACTGCTTTAAAATATAAAAACAGTAACTATAATATCATGAATGTGTGTGAAAAATATTCTTTACTCACATGTATTTTTGACAATATTGTATATATAAAGTATTAAAAAAACAACATTAGTACTAATATGACCTTAATTGAATATAATTATAACACATGCGATAACATATATCTATGCAGATTGTTATGTGCCATTATCAAATGATGTGAAAATCATATATACACAGTATACACTAATTTTATAACTTAATGGCTAATTTGACATATTTTAGCATCTTCGATCATGTATTATTATATGTGTTAATAAAGCTCATCAGATACTGGCTGCAAATCGTAAATAAATTACTATGTTAACACGCTTGAAATTCGGTTCATATTTCTTTATATAACTCAATACACTAAAACTTTTAATAAATAAACTCAATTAACAATTTATTTTGGTAACAAGTGTCATAGTGAGAAGTGTTAATCTAGGTTTTTGAATGGTACAAATATACAACTAAAAAACATCAAGTAATATTGTGTGATAATACTACATAAAAATGACAAATAAGTAACAAAAATAAATAACACACCATACTACATAATATAGAGCTTTCAACTTTTACACATTATTACAAACTATATGTCTCTTTGTAAAAGTTACTAATTATAAGATATATTCCCTGTCAGATGATAAATTCCTTAATCAATACTCATAAAATCTTCAGCATCCAAATGAGTAATATTTGGAAGATCTGCGAAATCATCATCTTTATAAGCCATATTTGCCTCAATATTTTCATGTTTATTTGAGGGGGTTGCTTCATCATCATTATTTCGAAAACTCAAGTTTGCCTCCACATTATTATCTCTCCTTTTGAGAGAGGCTTGATAAAGTTTCACAAAATGTTCGGGCGTACGACATTCACGTGCCCAATGACCCTTCATACCACACCGGTGACAAAAATTGGATTTACCTCTGGAAGAATTATTTTGAGGACCTTTATTGTTCTCATGTTTATTTCCAACATGATGACGATAATTGATTCGTCCTCTACCACGTCCTCTCCCACGTCCACGACCACGGCCACGACCGTGGCCGCGATAATTAGTTTGTCTTGATTCAGACTGATTATGCGCTGCTACAACATTCGCTTCAGGGAATGGAGCAGATCCAGTGGGACGGGCTTCATGATTTTTCATCAACAAAGTATTATTTTGCTCAGCCACAAGTAAGCATGTAATTAATTCAGAATACTTCTTAAATCCTTTTTCACGATATTGTTGTTGTAACAACACATTTGAAACGTGAAAAGTGGAAAAAGTTTTCTCAAGTAAGTCATCATCAGTGATAGAGTCTCCACATAATTTTAACATGGAACTTACCTTGTGGATCGCAGAATTATACTCTGTCACGGTTTTAAAGTCTTGAAATCGAAGGTGAATCCAGTCATATCGGGCTTTTGGTAACACCGTAAGTTTCAGGTGGTGATACCGATCTTTCAAATTAGTCCATAATTCAAGAGGGTCTTTTATAGTTAAATATTCAGTTTTTAATCCTTCATGAATATGATGACGGAGAAAAATCATGGCTTTTGCTTTATCTTGGCTTGATGCGTTATTATCTTGTTTAATAGTATCACCTAGACCCTTAGCGTCAAGGTGAATTTCAGCATCAAGGATCCATGATAAATAATTTTTTCCAGAAATGTCAAGTGCCACAAATTCAAGTTTTGATATATTTGATATGATAAAACTGGGATAGAAATTAATTTTAGAAATAGAAAAGACAACTAAAATAAAATTTCTTTAGTAGATATACCTGATATAGAGATTAATTTTCTGGAGAAAATTAGGACTTCGTGCTGATAACGTGTTATAAAATAACTAAGTTGACAATATTATAACAGAAAAGAAAGTAAGAGAATATGGAGAGAAAACAGAAAAGAAAGGAAAGTAGTGTGTATATGTATTCTGTGTGTTTTTTAGCAATTCACAATGGCCAAGAATGGTCATATTTATAGTTATACAAAAGAAGGCAAGTTGAGCAACTTGCAAAATGGTGTGTCCACACAAATAAATGGACAATCCACTACTTAACAGGATTAAAGTTTTAAAACTGAAAAAGTTTTCTTTTTCTTTTCTTTTTGGAATCTGGATGATAATGCATGTCGGGTTGGCTCATTTGTTGAGATAGAGAGCAGGGCGGGGCGGGCGGGGCGAGTTGAGTTCAACTCGTAAATTTTTTAAATCGTCTCACTCCACTCCGCATAATGTTTTAAGATTATTTTTTTAATTAAATTAATATGAAAAATAAAATTCATAATTTTTTTTTATTTTTATGCTAATCAGCATCAACAACTAATTAATTGTTTCTAGTTAACATTTCTAACAGTAATATCTTAATCGATAACTTACTGTTTCTAATTAACATTTCAACAACTAACAAATCACTGAACACGTCTAGTTTATTTTTTTAAAAAAAAATTAAAATTAAAATCAAAGTTTAGTATTAAAAAGTTTATATCTTTAATTTTTAATAATAACAAAGATTTAATTATCTTTGGATTATTATTTGGTACCTTAAACCCACAATCCGCTCCGCTCCGCATTAATTTTAAAAATAATTACTTCAACCCGCCCCCATAAATTTAAACCTATCTCACTCAGCATAGCTCTCAGCCCCCCCCCCCCCAACCCAATACCCCGTCCCGCCCTGCCCCACCCCATTACCATTCCTGATACACACACAACCAAATGTCGAGTCAATTTTATATTGAATGGCGGAGGCACTTTTTGGCTTCGACGCAATTATAT
This sequence comes from Solanum dulcamara, assembly GCF_947179165.1. Taxonomy (NCBI): domain Eukaryota; kingdom Viridiplantae; phylum Streptophyta; class Magnoliopsida; order Solanales; family Solanaceae; genus Solanum; species Solanum dulcamara. Next base: position 69,599,481 of record NC_077241.1, on the reverse strand, counting down.
TCTATTTGAAAAATAAAACCAAACACAATTAGGATTGATTCATAAATTACCAGAACAACAGGTAGACATAGAGAGACAATTTCTATGTGGATTTAAGTTATAGATGAAATTATGTCCGATTTTCTATAAAATACCGATGAGGCCTTCTTGGAGCATTAGCTCCTTATAAGTTGGTCATTTATTGTTCTAAATTGGATCGTGACAAAGTTAATATATTTATTTGAGAAAAACAATATTATATAGGCGCCCATCAAAATAATAACCAACAAATATATATATATTTTATATTATCATATGATATATATATATATATATATTATTCAAAATATTGTATATTTGTTTTTGTATATTTAACTAGCGAATACAATGATTTTATATCTAGCCTTAGTATTTTTTCCTAGAAATATAATCAAAAGATTTACCAATAATAACCTAATAAGTATTATGATTGTGTAAATTTTTATAAAATGTCAATGCATACAACTTAAACTCATTCCACTTATACCTCTCTCAAGAAATCTAATCTTCCCAAACTAACAAATAACATCAAATATTTCCACATAAAGAAATAATATATTAATGGTAAGTACAAAATGTTTCATTTTTAATGCAAAGGAATAATCTTTCATAAGCCAAAGCCATCTTTTTTGCAGTGAACATAGAAGCTGCATATTCCCTACAAACCTTTCCTCTTCTTGCTAATTTCCCTCTTCCTTCTTCAACCACTTTTTCAAGTGCTTCTACCAATGACTCCACATTTGGTGTAAACATAAATCCATATTCATCATTCACAACAATTGTTCCCTTTATACTAGGAAACCTTGAAGCCATAATTGGTTTCCCACTCATCATTGCTTCCATTAATGTAAGATCAAGGCCTTGTGGTCTAAGTGTTGGATTCACAAATATGTCTATTGAGTTATAAAATGCTTTTAATTCAGATGGATTCATTGAACCTAAGACTATAACTTGAGGTCCTAAATCTTTGTACCTTTGTAACCAAGGTCCAGAGCCAGCTACTATTAAATAAACATTAGGGTATTTTTCTTTGAGTTGTGAAAATGCTTCATAAAGTAAAGGGTGTCCTTTATCTTTTACTAATCTTCCAGCTACACCAAATACTATGCTTGCATTTTGTGGCAAACCTATTTTGGATCCAAAATCATGGCCTAGTCTTGAATCTTCACAAAATTCTTCTTCATCTACACCATTGACAATCACATGGACTCTTTTTCTTGGGATTTGGTACACATCTCTAAGCATTTCTCCACAACTATCACTTATAGCTACATGGTGTGCATAGTTATGAAAAAATCTAATTTCATTTAACACCTTTGGTATCATGCCTTGTAGGCCTTGATTAAAATTTGAGGACATAGGTTCGTTAGGATTTCTAGCTAAATCTTGGAATATGCTTGATTGTACACTCTCTAGAGCTATTCCATGCCATGATACCACGAGATTCGAAAGGCTAAGAGCTACATGATGAGGCAATGCCACACTTTCTGAGTGAATTATATCGAATGGTTCTCTCTCATTTTCCTCTTCATATTGCTCCCATGCCTTATTGTAACGCCATTTCCCTGCCTCGCCCTCATGCCAATGAATAATTGGTGAAAGATTGGAACTTTGTGAAGAATCATCGATCATATGTGATGTAGTTGGAGTAACATGGTCTAGAGGAGGTGAAGTGAAGACATGTACTTGATGGCCACGACGTGCCATAGCCATATGCAACGTATAGGCATGACGTTCCATGCCACCAGGGGTGGCACTCATAGGCCATTTCCTAGAAAAGACCGCGATTTTTAGATTTTTCAATGGGGGATTTTTATCATTGAACTTCAAACGGTTCCATGAAAACTCAGCATTGCGTAGATCACCAGACCAAGACCTGATTTTCGAAGAAGTGGTGGTGCAAATGGAGTTAGTAGGGGTATGGAGGAATAGAAGAATTGGAATGGTGAAAAGAACAATGAAAAAGAGGGTGGTACAAAGGCTAGAATTAAGAGAAAAAAGAGGCTTTTTAGGCTTGTTGAATGCCATTATGTTTTGAGGTTTGAAAAATAAAGGGGGTGTATAGAAATATAGATATGACTTTAATTTGTATAATATTGAAAGGATTTTTCAAAGTTGAGATGCTAAGGAAAGTGGTGGTGGGAAAGTTTGGCACATATGCATGCACTTAAGCAAGTGCACATTGGACTGTTGGGTTGGCTTTTTAGTGCGTTCCTCACGCATACATTTTGACATTATATATTTAGTGAAGTTTCATGTGAAAGGCACTAAAATTATTCTTTAACTTATGTGCTACAAGCCTAAAATCATAATAACTTTATATGTATTTATTTAAAATTTATTTTTTAAAAAAAAATAGATGCAAATTATTACTTAATATTTTTTTTCATAAATGATTTCTTCTAAAAAAAAATTTCAATTATTAATTTTAGGTAAGATTTTATCAATCTAACCTTGAAAAACATCATTTTACTGAGGCAATTATTATATGAATTATTCACATCATTTTATTAAACTTTGTTTCTACGATCCTAAGACTCAAATTCATGATCCTCAATTTGCTCTGATATCATATTAAAGTATGTGATTATCTCATCTAAAAATTAAACTATTAGAAAAGTACACTTTTCCCTGTTTAATCTAAACAATCAAATAAATATTTAGTTACGTAAATAAATATTATAAAATGACCAAGAGTAACGGTGTTGTTGCCTTGTTGGCACATGTAATCTGCGAGATTTTTTTAGTGAACATTTTTACTTAGGTTAATCCACACATAACTTTCATATCGTAGTCCTTCTATGTAATTTATATTTTTTATTACTTATGGAAGGGGGTTGGATATAAAGTTCTGTAGATATAAACACAACTGTTTGATTAAGGAATGTGGTTTTATTTTAATCATGATAAGAAAAATATGTAGCATGAAAATAATCTTTTTTTAAAAAAAATGAAAATATCGGTTACACTTTTGGCAGTAATGGGAAATCATTAGTTAATAATTATCAAATTCCCATTTTCTCATTGGACAAATGTAATTCATATAGAGCTTTTTGTGTTGGTAACTTAAACTATATTTGGCATTACTATTAAAAATTACTTATTTTTAAAAGTATTTTTTTAAAATAGCTTTTCAGAAAAGTATTTTAAAAAAATTATAATATATCTTTGATTAATTCATTTGAAAAGTTCTTTTGATAAGGAGATTGTCTTTGATTAATTTTTTTAAAAAAACGCATTTGAGAGTCAAATTACGTAAAAGGACAAAGTATCAATACACTTTCAATATTAAGATTATTTTAGAGTGAAATTATTTAAAATATCTATTATAAAAATTTGATTAAATTTTTATTTTTATTAAATTAAAATGTACATATCTAATTTTTTAATCAATATTATACATAGATAAATAAAAATAAATAAATATTGATATACCATTAACATGATGATTAAAATATAATTAAAAATATTAAGAAAAATAAATTGAAAATCATTCCACAAATTAAATCACTATATATGAAAAATTCGCCACAAAAAAAATAAGTATAAGGAATATATCGATAAATATGTTTATATGGCAGGGGTATTTTGGTCTTAAAAGAATAATTTTATGCTTCTACCTCTGTTTTTTTAAGAAGCAAAATTTTTTAGCTTTTTTCCAATAGCAGAAAAACTGCTTATACTTTTAGTTAAAAGCAGTTTACTGATTTAACTAAACACCTTAATTTTCCAAAAAAAAAAATCAAACTAAATATTTTTAACCTCTCAACCAGTCACCATGACAAGCAGGCTCTTACCAATTAAGGCATAAATGCATAGAAGGATATTGCTTTTACCAAAAAGTAATAATATTGCTTTACTTTATGGAAATATCTAACATAAAGAGAGAGATCAAGTTTTTTATTTATAAAAGTCAACAATTCAAGTTAAGCAAAATAGACTTATTTGCAAATTGAATTTTGACGTTTTTAGTTAAGAGTTTATCTGGTAGAAAGTATTTTGTGATGTACGTATTTTATTGAAATATATACATGTATAATTTTAAAGACTTTTATTTTTTTGTTGACTTTCTTCTTTTAAGTTTAATTTGTTGGCTTTTATTTCTTGACCTCTAATTAAGCACTAAAGTGCCTTTGCTACTTTTATAAGCACCATTTATGCTTAAATGTTCAGTAATATATTTACGTGGTCGAAAAAACAGCTTTATCTTTTATTGGACGAAATGTATAGAGTAGAGAAGCACAAATAAGAGAGATAATATTTATTAAGGGGATATTAATTAATTTTGTTCTAATCCGCAGGATATTAGCTTGAATCAAAACGGACAGATTAATTTGGGCTAAATAACAATCATAATTCAATCGGCTCAACTTAAAATTATTTTTATTTGTTCTTTTATACTTTATACCAAAACAAACTAGTTAATTTTTTTTTATTGAGATCATTATTATACTAAAATAAACCAAATCCACAAACATTATTTTTCTAATATTTTAATAAGTTTTTGTATTGGTCAATTTAAACTACATAAATAAGCAGCCTAAAATAATGCAAGCTTTCAAATAATCCAATTAATTAGACTTGGTCCTAATACTTTTCGATGATATGAATATTTAATATAAATTGAATTTTTTTAACTTTTTACACAAAGTAAAAAATAAGGAAAGGAAATGGAGCTATATATGTTGACTATGTCTTTGTTGAAGCTTTAATCTTGGTTTGGTCCACATGAGCTAAAAAACAAATTTTGTAGTACATAACACAATTGAATAACTTCTAGCCCATTTTCTATGTTTCTTTGAAAAGAAATTTACTATTTTAGTCTCAATGTTGTCGATGAATACATAATATGTACGTATTTTTACAACTGATAAACTAATATCGTAATACGTAAACATTGTAACATATATAATGATTCATGTCAAAATGGCTCCATAAGTACTATAACATTGCTAATAGGAAGTTTATGTATATATTAAAACCTTATGGTGGTAACTTTCATTTATTTACATACAATTAGATCTCACCTCAACTCCATACTTTAGATACAATATTCATATATAGATATTATATATATAATATTATTTCAAGCACAATCTTTCGATACATACATTTATTTGCTCTTATTATTAACACCCATACGAGAATTCTTAATCACCACAATTTTGCTATCCTTGTTTCCTTTTGGTGCATAAACAACATACTTATTGCTAGATTTTGTAGAAGGTGGCCATTGTCCACAAGCCACAGCCATGTCCCTTAGTGGTTGAAGGGCTTCTAATGTTTCAATAATGGCTGGCATTTTGGGCCTATCTTTTGGGTTCAAACTTGTGCATAGTGAAGCTAGATGGGCCATTTCTTTTGCACCTTTTACTGAATATTGTCCACCAAATCTTGGATCCATTATGCAACGTAATCTTCGACTACTTGATAAGTAAGGCCTAGTCCAGTCCACTAAGTTTTGCTCATTCTTGGGCCTTGTTTTGTCCATTGCTCTTCTTCCTGTTAGTAGTTCTAGTAAAACCACTCCAAAGCTATATATATCACTTCTTGTAGTAAGATGTCCTACATCACAAGTAGACTATGAAGAGATTTGATTCTTAGTTTGTTTCAATAAAACATACGATAATGAGAGGAAAACATTTATTCGCGCTTCGAGTTTGTACCAAGCAAGTAAAGACATGTCTTGTACATAAACTTTGTTACTTAATTATGGTTGAGAGAAAGAACTATGTAAATCTCATTTTAATTTGCAGCAACTCTTTGATGTAGAATTTTTTTTTATTGATTTGGTGTAAACGAGGACTAGTATATTTCTCTAATGGTGTAGACCAAGTTCATAGAAAATAAATTTAGACCCATTTAGAAATTGGGTTCTACTACCAAAAAAAATGCACGAATTGCCTTTAAAATGGGATCATTTTTAACTTTAGCCCCTCATATTTAGTGTTTTGCTTTTTTTTATTCCTTTAGCAACTAAAGTACTTATTACCTAGTAGGACATTTGTTCTTTAAAAAATGAAGTTACGTGGAATATTTTGATACGAATGTTTATAACCTGCTAAAAAGTTTTTGTTATAAAAGACATAAATTAAAGACCGCAGAAAAAAGGCATAAATGTCAAAGACTCTTTCTACTATTCACTCTTTTTTTTTGTTCTGATTTTTTGTGGATCATAGTAGTACCTGTGCTAACATATTCAGGGGCTGCATATCCATAAGTGCCCATTACTCTAGTGGTAACATGGGTGTTTGATCCTTCTGGTCCCATATGTGCAAGCCCAAAATCTGACAATTTAGCAGTAAAGTCCTGAAAAATGAAGCATAAAAGGGGAACAATATTACTAAATCTTTGTATTAGTCAAAAAAATGAGGGAATGCTAAATAATACTAATAAGAATACATACAGAATCCAGCAAAATGTTGGAGGTTTTGAAATCACGATAAATAACAGGTTTTTCAGCTCCATGCAAGAAAGCAAGGCCTTTGGCTGCTCCTATTGCTATCTTCAATCTTGTACCCCATGGCAATGACATCGATAATCCTAAAATTTTTATGCTAAGTTATTTTATTCAAACTCATCACCAATCAAAAGGTTTCATTTTTTATTTTTTTTTTGTAATTCGATGAAATTTGACCTTCCGCTCACTTGTATTTTCGCAAATTACACATAATTTAGTTAATAAAACGAACTTACTTTTAAAGAGATGATTCTCAAGGCTGCCTTTGGGCATGAATTCATAAACAAGAAGGCGTTCTTCATCCTCGCAACAGTAACCAATCAATCTTACCAAGTTTTTGTGCCTTAGCTGCCCTAGAAATATTACTTCCGCCTATCAACCAAAAATAACTGTTAAAATAATTTAAAAAATACATTATTAACTAAGTACTAGAATATAAAAACAGAAAAAATAAATATTTACTTTATATTTGGCTTTGACTTTTTAGCTTAACTTGCTGATGATTGTTATGCAGTCCTATTAAATTTTTGCACCCAACAATTATGAAGACTCAGGAGTGTTTGTTTTCGGAGTTTAAAGTTCAAAAAAATATATTTGATTATAAAATTTTAAAAAATTCTGTTTTTATTTTTTTCAAGAAATTTCAAAAATAACTAAATGCTATTTTCACCTTTTTCACTTTAAATTACTCATAAAAACTCAAACATAGATTATTATTATTTTGAATTTATATCACTGTCTAGTGGTCTAATTTATATGAAAAACAATTTTAATTTATTTGATGGTCAACACACATTTTTGAGATATCACTTTTACTTTCAAAATAAAAACTACAGTATTTTTTAAATTATTTTCACACTGAAACATTAGGGCATCTCCAACCCTAACACCAAGTTTGGTGTGAATCAACTCCAACCCACTGCCCCAAATTTTACACCAAAAAAGAATCTTTTTCTCTCTCTTTATTATTATATTATTATTTCTTACTTCATTTATTACTTCTTATTTCATTTATATTTTCTTATTTCATAAAACAAAATTCTTTCTAAAAAACATTCACTATATATAATTTTCATATTATTTCAAATTATAGACGTTTAATATAAAATTATTTTATAATTCATAATTTTTTAAATAATATAAATTGCTAGCAAATATTACATATTATACATAATAATGGATAACAAAAATAAAAGTGAAATCATTAACAAATTATAATTAAATAATCATTACACAATTGAAAATTTTATTTTAAGTTTTACATGAATATTCAACTTTCAAGATCACTACGGTGCTTCCATAAATGTTCTATTAATGCATTACGTAGTTCAATATGAGCTTCTTTTTCCTTAATTTTTTATGTCTAGCAAGTTTGTTGCTAGTTTGTTGAATATTTATTATTTTCGATAATTCTAAAGTACATTGTATTATTTATCCACCAATTTCTATTTTTGCATATTTAATTTTTGTCAAGGTTAATTGTACTTATATCCAATTCAAATTTATAGTAGAATTAACATAAATTTAATTTCAAAAAAATTCAAGTACAGGAAAATAATATATAAAAAAAATTAAAATTTTAATCTAAAATTAATATTATAAATATATTACGTAAAACTAATAAAATATTTTAATTAAAACATACCAATTTATATAATATTTAATTAAAAGTATTGTTTAATAAAATAGTAATAAAGAATAATTTGTGTGATGAATAGTGTAGCACCAAATTTGGTGCAAAATTTGGCATGGGTTGGAGAAACTTTGCACCAAATTTTATACCAAATATAACATTTGGTGTAAAATTTGGCCTAACACCAAATTTGGCGTAAATCAACTCCAACCCACTACACCAAAAAAGAATTTTTTTTTTCTCTCTCTTCATTATATTATTATTTCTTATTTCATTTATATTTTCTTATTTCATAAAATAAAATTCTTTCTAAAACATTCACTATATAATTTTCATATTGTTTCAAATTATATTCATTTAATATAAAATTATTTTATATCATAATTTTTTAAATAATAGAAATTGCTAGCAAATATTACATATTATACATAGTAATTAATAACACAAATAAAAGTGAAATCATTAACGAAATATAATTAAATAAATATTACATTATTGAAAATTTTATTTTAAATTCTATGTGAATATTCAACTTTCAAGATCACCAAAGTGCTCTCATAGTGATATATTTTATATTTCAATTTTGATGTATGCCAATTACTAGTTTGTTAAATGTTTATTATTTTCGATAATTCTAAAGTACATTGTATTATTTGTCCACCAATTTAGATTTTTTCACATTTAATTTTTGTGAAGGTTAATTGTACTTATATCCAATTAAAATTTATAGTAGAATTAAAATAAATTGAATTTTAAAAAAATTCAAGTATAGGAAAATAATTTATAAAAAATTAAATTTTTAATGTAAAATTAATATTATAAATATATTACGAAAAAATGATAAAATGTTTTAATTAAAACATACAATTTATATAATGTTTAATTTAAAGTATTATATAATAAAATAATAATAAAATATTTAAGAAGTACATTTGGTGTAAAATTTGGAGTGGCTAGGAATAACTTTGCACCAAATTTTACACCAAATATAGCATTTGGTGTAAATTTTGGAGTGGGTCAAAAAATATTTAAAAACAAAAAAGAAACAACAAAATTATAAAAAAGGGAAAATGGTCAAAATGCCCTTAAACTATTTGAAATGAATAAAAAATTTATTCGTTTATAGTTTAGTCCAAAAATATCTTTCTCATCAATACTTTGGACCAGAAATGCCCTTATTGTTATTTAATAGGTCAAAATGCCTCTATTGTTACAAAATGGGTCAAAATGCCCCTTTTCGAATAAATATATATTTTAAAAAAACAATTTTGTTTCTTATAAAAATATTACTTTTAAGGAACTCTATTTTTATTTTCTTTCTTTTCAAACCACTTTAAGTAATAATAGTGTAGGAAATTATTTTATTATTCGTAATCTCATTTTATCAATTAAAAAAGAATAATTTAATGTATTCTAAGTTTAACAGATAATATATGTCATATATATAAGATCATTATAAATTCATCATTAATTTTTATTCAAATAATGATAAAAAATAATTATAATAAAATAAAAAAATATTTAATTTTTCAATTTTTTTTCTAATTGAAGTAGAATAAACATTTGCTAATAAAAGAAATATTATTAGAAAAAAATGTGTTCAAAAAAAATTGAAAAAGGGTATTTTTGATGTATTAAACAATAATAAAGGCATTTTTAAATTAAAATATTAACGACAAAAGTATTTTTAGATTAAACTATGAACGAAAGAAATTTTTATTTATTTTAAATAATTTAAGATCATTTTTAATCTTTTCATATTAAAAAATTATGTGGACCCCAATAGACCTGTCAGTCTGTCAAGTCAATTTATTTTAAAAAGTCCAAGCTTATGCTCCGCAAGTCAAGGATTTAATATTTGTTTAAGGAGTTCTTGTCTCTTCATATAGCTCATAAAACAATTAATATATCCTGTCTCTTCATAGCTCAAAAAATATTATTTCCTCCGTTTCAAAAAGAATGACCTAATTTGATTTGGCACGGAGTTTAAGAAAATAAAGAAAAAAATTTCATTTTGTGGTTCTAATTAAAGTTATGTCAAATGTACCAAAATATCTTTTAATCTTGTGATCTTAAAAATGTTATGTGAAAAATTAAAATTAAAATTTTATCAAAAAAATCATTTTTTTAAACGGATTTAAAAAAAAGGGGATATTCCTTTTGAAATAGAGGAAGTAATACAACTGACATCAGTAAAACAGTGTTTTGCTTGTAACAATACCAAAACTGAAAATAAAAATAAAAAGGAATTTCATCAATATGAAATTTCCAACAATATTATAACAATTTTTTGAAGTTCTCTTTTTATTATTATTATTTTGTAATCATGTCATATTTGGTACCTGGATTAATTAACCAATTTAGATTTTGTTCGTATAAAATCCATTAAACATAACACTCTTCCTATCAGAGGTTCTTTCACTTTCGGGCGCAAACCTAATCCGAAACTTTTGATTAACGGATGAAATCTCATATATTTCATCATACTTTTTGGTGGTAACAAACTAACAACTAGGGATGTTGAATGGGCGAACTGAATTTAGGTGGATCAAATGGGTTGATTTAATTAACTATCTCAATAGTTACTTTGAGTTAAAAAGCAGGTCATGATATCCCAACCTATCCAATTTTTACTAAAAATTTAATTTCTTTAATTTGTTGTTCTTTTATAAAAATATACTAAGTGCGTAATAATATTTTTTTTCTTTTGTTATGATAATAAATAACGTATCAGACAAAAAAAGTATCTTTTTGAAAATAATCATAGGTCAATTTAGACAACATATCAATCAAATTTTTAGATGAGCTGAATTTAGCAGGTCAAAATGGACAGATCAATAAGCCACTAAAATAACAAAAGTTACTGAGAAGAAAAAAAAAAAGAAATATAGGAAATAGATAGATGTTAATAATTACCAGCCATTCCCTATGCCCTTGAAGTCCTTCAATATTAAGAAGCTTAACAGCAACAGCTTGAGATTTCAAACTACTCCTCAAATTCTCATCAACATACCCTTTATGTACAGTCCCAAATCCACCTTCTCCAAGCAAGTAATTCGTCGAGAAATTCTGCGTTATCGCTCGTAATTCACTCAGCTGGAAATCAAACAAGTCAGGTCCAAATGTTTGAGCAAGATCCTCGTTAATACGCGTTGACGAGGATCTGCTCAAATCCGAAAATGACAACCTACGAAACGATGGTAATGGACCTATGTTCTTCGAAAAATCGGATTTCGAGGTTTTGCACCTACTAAAATTGCCAAATATTGTTTGGTCATCAGCTGAACAACAATTAGCTGTAAAAGGTCTCCAAGATTTTGAGTCTTTAGTCATGATTTGGTTTGATGAAAAAAAGATGAAAAAGTTGATGAGAAATATAAGAAGGGATGTGTGGATTAGATAAAGGTAATTAATTAATTAAGGATAAATAATTGAGGGATTTTTTAAAATTTAATTTTATTGATTATTATCCACAATGAGGTGAAGACATTCTTTCTGTAACTGCTCCAACCACTCTACTAAATAGGGTATTTTTTGTACTAATATTTTTTATGTGGGATTGATTTTGTTGCTCGATTTGTCAACTACGTACTTGTCTTCATGCAAAAAGGTGTTATTTTTGTAATAAAAAAATTGGGAATAAATGTCACCTCATCACTTATATGCCAATCGATTTGACTTTAATTGGTTGAATCAAATTGAAGATACTTGTGTGTACTTTAAGATGTGAAAATATATGTAAAAGCTAATTGGTAGCTTGGAAAAAATAAGAAAAATAAAGTTGAATGGAAAAAAGAAAAATGAAACGTATGCAAGTAAGGTGTAATTTATTTGAGTTTGCCTCATTTCTAGAAGCTAGGTTAAGAGGTGAGAATTATTTCAGTCAGCCTTAAAGGGTCAAAGTCAAATGCTTCAACGATCACCACCGTGCTAGGGTTAAGGGTCATTTGCACAAATACCACTATTTTAGTGTGATCTTTAATTTTATTTTTCAAATCATGCTCTTTAATTTTTGTTTATATTGAAAACATCTTTAATTATGACCTACTTTATCGAGCAAAACTAATTTCGGAAAGCAAAAATTTTTAGAAAATGTTTGTTTTGGGGCATAAGTTTTGTAGTATCTTATTCACAAGACAATACTTTTAGAGAACTTTGTCTTGATACATAGCTTGGCCATTGAACTTATCCCCGCGTGGCATAGCTTGTGCCATTAAACTTATGCCTTGGGGCATAATTTGTGCATTGGACATAATTCTTTTGTCTTAAGGCATAACTTACGTCACTGAACTTATGTATTGGGGTAATAACTTGTGTCTATTTGGGACGTAATTTATTTTGTCTTAAGACATAACTTGTACCACTGAACTTATGTCCTAAGGCATAACTTATGCTATTGAACTTATGCATTGGGGCATAACTTATGTCACTGAACTTTATGTCTTGCGAATCTTTTGTCTTGTGTATCTTTGCTGTCTTGCGATTTTATTTTTTTAATCTTTTCACTATCAAGAGCATTTTCGACCATTTTTTGGTTACTTAAAAGACAAAATGAAAAAAAACTAAAGGCTATGAATTTGAAGGGCAAACCTTAAAGACATCTCAAAATAGGGACAGTCTATGCAAAATTTAAGGTTGGATATTTAATGTGTGAACAACTTAATATGGTGGCCCAATATCGAAAATGAGAATTGGTCATGTACGTTTTGCTTTAATAAAAAGAAAAATAAATTAAATTTGACTTGACATCAAAAAACTAACTGAAGAAATAAAGATTGTCCTAGACATATAAAGAGATCATCACATCCCTTAAATAATGATTTTTGACTCTTCAATTATAAGGTTCAAGAATTTATACACACCGATGATAGAAATAATTTTTTTAATACTCCTATGTTATATAGACTTTAATTTCACATTCTCAAGTTGGCAAGTTGAGGAAATTATTGCATCATGTTTTACACTTACTCCATGAAATCTCTTTTTTTCTTTTTTCTTTTTTTGTAAATTTCTCCCCGTGCACCTTTTCCATGAAGGAATCCCGGCATGTCTTTACAATAATTAATGTTGTATCTATACATGCATATAACACACTTCTTTTATGATAAACATTAAACCAGTTTCTTAATTAGAAATAAATAAACCAATCTCCGAATAGAGATTTTATGAAAATAATAAAAAAAAATTAATAAAAATCATTTCCTCGATCTTTAATGGGCTACATAATGTAAATCTAAATTAATCGCACAAATGATTTCAAATATCATATGGTTAAAAACAAAATGATTGTATATTCTGTAGTAGTATTAATTACTAATTAGTATTACCATAGAGTTCCCATGCACTTCCCAGCATCTTAATAAGTTGTGTGCAATTTCGTTTAGTGTACTGATCACGTCCCACTTTCACTATTAAAAATAAAGAATTTTGCAACAATTATTTAGTGCCAATAATAATACAATGAAATTTACTCAATTACAACTAAATATTTTTGCGGCAACATAGATGTATCGCCACTAAATGTTTTTTTCTTGTATATCTGATCACATTTCAAATAACTTGCATATATTACTCGTATAAAAATTTATAGGACACCAGGTTCATAGACAAAAAGAGAAAGATATATTTGAGACCAAAGTATGTTTCTCCAAATTCATCACATATACATCAAATATGCAGGAGTAGTTAAAAGAATGAGGTGGTGAGTGATGTTAGTTATATGTAGAAACTTCTTTTCCTGCTCCACTATAACAACCAAACTTTGGATGCTATACTTTTTTTATTACAAATATATGTCACATTCAACATTGGTATATATATATATATACCAAAATTAAAAAGATATGAAAATTTCTAGTCCATAGGTCGCGTCACCAATTTTGGATGTTGCTTGGAGTTTGCACAGTATGACCAAAGTTGGTAGGATATTTTCCCCGTACATAGTTTGAGGTCAATTAAATTAACATGGAGGATAAATATGTGAAATATTTGGTAGCATATAGCACACAAAACTTATACGCTCATTATTGTTGGTTGTTGTAACATGCATAAGTTTTATTTAGGAGTGATTAATTTGTCGTGAAATAAAATATTTTCTATATCGATATTTGAGAATTATTTTCAAACTATTTTTCAGCATTCGACTCATCCATATCCAGATCATATGAATATTTGGAATGCATATTATGCAAAGACACATGAGTCGTGATTTAGTAAGAATTTTTAGTGGAAAAGGTAGATAATAATATAATGTCTACATGTTAATCGAAACAGTTGTAATAAAGTAAGAGTTAATTTAGTATTTCCTCTCTTCAATATTAGTTGATCACTTTTTTTTTACATACATATTAAGAAATCATAAATAAGAAAATAATTTTACTAATTCGCCCCTTAAAAAGTTCGTGGAAATTTTATAAACAAATGTGAACACTTTTAAAAAGAATTAATTGCAAGAGTAATATAAGAAAATTTTAATTAATGCTTTCTTGATTTAACAAGGTGGACAACTAAT